>NW_026290568.1:0-7533 GCF_023373465.1 Oncorhynchus keta
CAGTCTGAGGTCAACTTCCATACACTGCTGTCATGAAGGTTACATATGAATCAGTCTGAGGTCAACTTCCATACACTGCTGTCATAGAAGGTTACATATGAATCAGTCTGAGGTCAACTACCATACACTGCTGTCATGAAGGTTACATATGAATCAGTCTGAGGTCAACTTCCATACACTGCTGTCATGAAGGTTACATATGAAGCAGTCTGAGGTCAACTTCCATACACTGCTGTCATGAAGGTTACATATGAAGCAGTCTGAGGTCAACTTCCATACACTGCTGTCATGAAGGTTACATATGAAGCAGTCTGAGGTCAACTTCCATACACTGCAGGCTGTCATGAAGGTTACATATGAATCAGTCTGAGGTCAACTACCATACACTGCTGTCATGAAGGTTACATATGAATCAGTCTGAGGTCAACTACCATACACTGCTGTCATGAAGTTTATATATGAATCAGTCTGAGGTCAACTTCCATACACTGCTGTCATGAAGGTTACATATGAATCAGTCTGAGGTCAACTTCCATACACTGCTGTCATGAAGGTTACATATGAATCAGTCTGAGGTCAACTTCCATACACTGCTGTCATGAAGGTTACATATGAAGCAGTCTGAGGTCAACTTCCATACACTGCTGTCATGAAGGTTACATATGAAGCAGTCTGAGGTCAACTTCCATACACTGCTGTCATGAAGGTTACATATGAAGCCGTCTGAGGCCAACTTCCATACACTGCTGTCATGAAGGTTACATATGAAGCCGTCTGAGGCCAACTTCCATACACTGCAGGCTGTCATGAAGTTTATATATGACGCAGTCTGAGGTCAACTTCCATACACTGCTGTCATGAAGGTTATATATGACGCAGTCTGAGGTCAACTTCCATACACTGCTGTCATGAAGGTTACATATGAAGCAGTCTGAGGTCAACTACCATACACTGCTGTCATGAAGGTTACATATGAATCAGTCTGAGATCAACTTCCATACACTGCTGTCATGAAGGTTACATATGAAGCCGTCTGAGGCCAACTTCCATACACCGCTGTCATGAAGGTTATATATGACGCAGTCTGAGGTCAACTTCCATACACCGCTGTCATGAAGGTTACATATGAAGCCGTCTGAGGCCAACTTCCATACACTGCTGTCATGAAGGTTATATATGAAGCAGTCTGAGGTCAACTACCATACACTGCTGTCATGAAGGTTACATATGAAGCAGTCTGAGGTCAACTACCATACACTGCTGTCATGAAGGTTACATATGAATCAGTCTGAGGTCAACTACCATACACTGCTGTCATGAAGGTTACATATGAAGCAGTCTGAGGTCAACTACCATACACTGCTGTCATGAAGGTTACATATGACGCAGTCTGAGGTCAACTTCCATACACTGCTGTCATGAAGGTTACATATGACGCAGTCTGAGGTCAACTACCATACACTGCTGTCATGAAGGTTACATATGAAGCAGTCTGAGGTCAACTACCATACACTGCTGTCATGAAGGTTACATATGAAGCAGTCTGAGGTCAACTTCCATACACCGCTGTCATGAAGGATACATATGAATCAGTCTGAGGTCAACTACCATACACTGCTGTCATGAAGGTTACATATGAATCAGTCTGAGGTCAACTACCATACACTGCTGTCATGAAGGTTACATATGAATCAGTCTGAGGTCAACTTCCATACACTGCTGTCATGAAGGTTACATATGAAGCAGTCTGAGGTCAACTTCCATACACTGCTGTCATGAAGGTTACATATGAAGCAGTCTGAGGTCAACTTCCATACACTGCTGTCATGAAGGTTACATATGAAGCAGTCTGAGGTCAACTTCCATACACTGCTGTCATGAAGGTTACATATGAATCAGTCTGAGGTCAACTACCATACACTGCTGTCATGAAGGTTACATATGAAGCAGTCTGAGGTCAACTACCATACACTGCTGTCATGAAGGTTACATATGAATCAGTCTGAGGTCAACTTCCATAAACTGCTGTCATGAAGGTTACATATGAATCAGTCTGAGGTCAACTTCCATACACTGCTGTCATGAAGGTTACATATGAAGCAGTCTGAGGCCAACTTCCATACACTGCTGTCATGAAGGTTACATATGAATCAGTCTGAGGTCAACTTCCATACACTGCTGTCATGAAGGTTACATATGAAGCCGTCTGAGGCCAACTTCCATACACTGCAGGCTGTCATGAAGTTTATATATGACGCAGTCTGAGGTCAACTTCCATACACTGCTGTCATGAAGGTTATATATGACGCAGTCTGGAGGTCAACTTCCATACACTGCTGTCATGAAGGTTACATATGAAGCAGTCTGAGGTCAACTACCATACACTGCTGTCATGAAGGTTACATATGAATCAGTCTGAGGTCAACTACCATACACTGCTGTCATGAAGGTTACATATGAATCAGTCTGAGGTCAACTTCCATACACTGCTGTCATGAAGGTTACATATGAAGCCGTCTGGAGGCCAACTTCCATACACCGCTGTCATGAAGGTTATATATGAAGCAGTCTGAGGTCAACTACCATACACTGCTGTCATGAAGGTTACATATGAATCAGTCTGAGGTCAACTTCCATACACTGCTGTCATGAAGGTTACATATGAAGCCGTCTGAGGCCAACTTCCATACACCGCTGTCATGAAGGTTACATATGACGCAGTCTGAGGTCAACTTCCATACACCGCTGTCATGAAGGTTATATATGACGCAGTCTGAGGTCAACTTCCATACACTGCTGTCATGAAGGTTATATATGACGCAGTCTGAGGTCAACTACCATACACTGCTGTCATGAAGGTTATGTATGAATCAGTCTGAGGTCAACTTCCATACACTGCTGTCATGAAGGTTACATATGAATCAGTCTGAGGTCAACTACCATACACTGCTGTCATGAAGGTTACATATGAATCAGTCTGAGATCAACTTCCATACACTGCTGTCATGAAGGTTACATATGAAGCCGTCTGAGGTCAACTTCCATACACCGCTGTCATGAAGGATACATATGAATCAGTCTGAGGTCAACTACCATACACTGCTGTCATGAAGGTTACATATGAATCAGTCTGAGGTCAACTACCATACACTGCTGTCATGAAGGTTACATATGAATCAGTCTGAGGTCAACTACCATACACTGCTGTCATGAAGGTTACATATGAAGCAGTCTGAGGTCAACTACCATACACTGCTGTCATGAAGGTTACATATGAAGCAGTCTGAGGTCAACTTCCATACACTGCTGTCATGAAGGTTACATATGAAGCAGTCTGAGGTCAACTTCCATACACCGCTGTCATGAAGGTTACATATGAATCAGTCTGAGGTCAACTACCATACACTGCTGTCATGAAGGTTACATATGAAGCAGTCTGAGGTCAACTACCATACACTGCTGTCATGAAGGTTACATATGAATCAGTCTGAGGTCAACTTCCATAAACTGCTGTCATGAAGGTTACATATGAATCAGTCTGGGGTCAACTTCATACACTGCTGTCATGAAGGTTACATATGAAGCAGTCTGAGGCCAACTTCCATACACTGCTGTCATGAAGGTTACATATGAATCAGTCTGAGGTCAACTTCCATACACTGCTGTCATGAAGGTTACATATGAAGCCGTCTGAGGCCAACTTCCATACACTGCAGGCTGTCAAGAAGTTTATATATGACGCAGTCTGAGGTCAACTTCCATACACTGCTGTCATGAAGGTTATATATGACGCAGTCTGAGGTCAACTTCCATACACTGCTGTCATGAAGGTTACATATGAAGCAGTCTGAGGTCAACTACCATACACTGCTGTCATGAAGGTTACATATGAAGCAGTCTGAGGTCAACTACCATACACTGCCGTCATGAAGGTTACATATGAATCAGTCTGAGGTCAACTTCCATACACTGCTGTCACGAAGGTTACATATGAAGCCGTCTGGAGGCCAACTTCCATACACCGCTGTCATGAAGGTTATATATGAAGCAGTCTGAGGTCAACTACCATACACTGCTGTCATGAAGGTTACATATGAATCAGTCTGAGGTCAACTTCCATACACTGCTGTCATGAAGGTTACATATGAAGCCGTCTGAGGCCAACTTCCATACACCGCTGTCATGAAGGTTACATATGACGCAGTCTGAGGTCAACTTCCATACACCGCTGTCATGAAGGTTATATATGACGCAGTCTGAGGTCAACTTCCATACACTGCTGTCATGAAGGTTATATATGACGCAGTCTGAGGTCAACTACCATACACTGCTGTCATGAAGGTTATGTATGAATCAGTCTGAGGTCAACTTCCATACACTGCTGTCATGAAGGTTACATATGAATCAGTCTGAGGTCAACTACCATACACTGCTGTCATGAAGGTTACATATGAATCAGTCTGAGGTCAACTTCCATACACTGCTGTCATGAAGGTTACATATGAATCAGTCTGAGGTCAACTACCATACACTGCTGTCATGAAGGTTACATATGAATCAGTCTGAGGTCAACTTCCATACACTGCTGTCATGAAGGTTACATATGAATCAGTCTGAGGTCAACTTCCATACACTGCTGTCATGAAGGTTACATATGAAGCAGTCTGAGGTCAACTTCCATACACTGCTGTCATGAAGGTTACATATGAATCAGTCTGAGGTCAACTACCATACACTGCTGTCATGAAGGTTACATATGAATCAGTCTGAGGTCAACTACCATACACTGCTGTCATGAAGGTTACATATGAAGCAGTCTGAGGTCAACTTCCATACACTGCTGTCATGAAGGTTACATATGACGCAGTCTGAGGTCAACTTCCATACACTGCTGTCATGAAGGTTACATATGACGCAGTCTGAGGTCAACTTCCATACACTGCTGTCATGAAGGTTACATATGAATCAGTCTGAGGTCAACTTCCATACACTGCTGTCATGAAGGTTACATATGAAGCAGTCTGAGGTCAACTTCCATACACTGCTGTCATGAAGGTTACATATGAAGCAGTCTGAGGTCAACTTCCATACACTGCTGTCATGAAGGTTACATATGAAGCAGTCTGAGGTCAACTTCCATACACTGCTGTCATGAAGGTTACATATGAATCAGTCTGAGGTCAACTACCATACACTGCTGTCATGAAGGTTATATATGACGCAGTCTGAGGTCAACTTCCATACACTGCTGTCATGAAGGTTACATATGAAGCAGTCTGAGGTCAACTACCATACACTGCTGTCATGAAGGTTACATATGAAGCAGTCTGAGGTCAACTACCATACACTGCTGTCATGAAGGTTACATATGAATCAGTCTGAGGTCAACTTCCAGACACTGCTGTCATGAAGGTTACATATGAAGCCGTCTGAGGCCAACTTCCATACACCGCTGTCATGAAGGTTATATATGACGCAGTCTGAGGTCAACTTCCATACACCGCTGTCATGAAGGTTATATATGACGCAGTCTGAGGTCAACTTCCATACACTGCTGTCATGAAGGTTATATATGACGCAGTCTGAGGTCAACTACCATACACTGCTGTCATGAAGGTTATGTATGAATCAGTCTGAGGTCAACTTCCATACACTGCTGTCATGAAGGTTACATATGAATCAGTCTGAGGTCAACTTCCATACACTGCTGTCATGAAGGTTACATATGAATCAGTCTGAGGTCAACTACCATACACTGCTGTCATGAAGGTTACATATGAATCAGTCTGAGGTCAACTTCCATACACTGCTGTCATGAAGGTTACATATGAATCAGTCTGAGGTCAACTTCCATACACTGCTGTCATGAAGGTTACATATGAAGCAGTCTGAGGTCAACTTCCATACACTGCTGTCATGAAGGTTACATATGAAGCAGTCTGAGGTCAACTTCCATACACTGCTGTCATGAAGGTTACATATGAATCAGTCTGAGGTCAACTTCCATACACTGCTGTCATGAAGGTTACATATGAATCAGTCTGAGGTCAACTACCATACACTGCTGTCATGAAGGTTACATATGAAGCAGTCTGAGGTCAACTTCCATACACTGCTGTCATGAAGGTTACATATGACGCAGTCTGAGGTCAACTTCCATACACTGCTGTCATGAAGGTTACATATGACGCAGTCTGAGGTCAACTTCCATACACTGCTGTCATGAAGGTTACATATGAATCAGTCTGAGGTCAACTTCCATACACTGCTGTCATGAAGGTTACATATGAAGCAGTCTGAGGTCAACTTCCATACACTGCTGTCATGAAGGTTACATATGAAGCAGTCTGAGGTCAACTTCCATACACTGCTGTCATGAAGGTTACATATGAAGCAGTCTGAGGTCAACTTCCATACACTGCTGTCATGAAGGTTACATATGAATCAGTCTGAGGTCAACTACCATACACTGCTGTCATGAAGGTTATATATGACGCAGTCTGAGGTCAACTTCCATACACTGCTGTCATGAAGGTTACATATGAAGCAGTCTGAGGTCAACTACCATACACTGCTGTCATGAAGGTTACATATGAAGCAGTCTGAGGTCAACTACCATACACTGCTGTCATGAAGGTTACATATGAATCAGTCTGAGGTCAACTTCCATACACTGCTGTCATGAAGGTTACATATGAAGCCGTCTGAGGCCAACTTCCATACACCGCTGTCATGAAGGTTATATATGACGCAGTCTGAGGTCAACTTCCATACACTGCTGTCATGAAGGTTATATATGACGCAGTCTGAGGTCAACTTCCATACACTGCTGTCATGAAGGTTATATATGACGCAGTCTGAGGTCAACTACCATACACTGCTGTCATGAAGGTTATGTATGAATCAGTCTGAGGTCAACTTCCATACACTGCTGTCATGAAGGTTACATATGAATCAGTCTGAGGTCAACTTCCATACACTGCTGTCATGAAGGTTACATATGAATCAGTCTGAGGTCAACTACCATACACTGCTGTCATGAAGGTTACATATGAATCAGTCTGAGGTCAACTACCATACACTGCTGTCATGAAGGTTACATATGAATCAGTCTGAGGTCAACTTCCATACACTGCTGTCATGAAGGTTACATATGAATCAGTCTGAGGTCAATTTCCATACACTGCTGTCATGAAGGTTACATATGAATCAGTCTGAGGTCAACTACCATACACTGCTGTCATGAAGGTTACATATGAATCAGTCTGAGGTCAACTACCATACACTGCTGTCATGAAGGTTACATATGAAGCAGTCTGAGGTCAACTACCATACACTGCTGTCATGAAGGTTACATATGAATCAGTCTGAGGTCAACTGCCATACACTGCTGTCATGAAGGTTACATATGAATCAGTCTGAGGTCAACTACCATACACTGCTGTCATGAAGGTTACATATGAAGCAGTCTGAGGTCAACTACCATACACTGCTGTCATGAAGGTTACATATGACGCAGTCTGAGGTCAACTT
>NW_026290569.1:0-8640 GCF_023373465.1 Oncorhynchus keta
GCTACCGCACAGTGGGTAGCCACCCAAGTCATGGGCTGTTCTCTCCGCTCACCGCATGGTGGGTAGCCACCCAAGTCATAGACTGTTCTCTCTGCTACCGCACAGTGGGTAGCCACCCAAGTCATAGACTGTTCTCTCTGCTACCGCACGGTGGGTAGCCACCCAAGTCATGGACTGTTCTCTCTGCTACCGCACGGTGGGTAGCCACCCAAGTCATAGACTGTTCTCTCTGCTACCGCACGGTGGGTAGCCACCCAAGTCATAGACTATTCTCTCTGCTACCGCACGGTGGGTAGCTACCCAAGTCATAGACTGTTCTCTCTGCTACCGCACAGTGGGTATACCCAAGTCATAGACTGTTCTCTCCGCTACCGCACTGGTGGGTAGCCACCCAAGTCATAGACTGTTCTCTCCGCTACCGCACGGTGGGTAGCCACCCAAGTCATAGACTGTTCTCTCCGCTACCGCACAGTGGGTAGCCACCCAAGTCATAGACTGTTCTCTCCGCTACCGCACGGTGGGTAGCCACCCAAGTCATAGACTGTTCTCTCTGCTACCGCACGGTGGGTAGCCACCCAAGTCATAGACTGTTCTCTCTGCTACCGCACGGTGGGTAGCCACCCAAGTCATAGACTGTTCTCTCTGCTACCGCACAGTGGTAGCCACCCAAGTCATAGACTGTTCTCTCTGCTACCGCACAGTGGGTAGCCACCCAAGTCATAGACTGTTCTCTCTGCTACCGCACAGTGGGTAGCCACCCAGAGTCATAGACTGTTCTCTCCGCTACCGCACAGTGGGTAGCCACCCAAGTCATAGACTGTTCTCTCCGCTACCGCACAGTGGGTAGCCACCCAAGTCATAGACTGTTCTCTCTGCTACCGCACGGTGGGTAGCCACCCAAGTCATAGACTGTTCTCTCTGCTACCGCACAGTGGGTAGCCACCCAAGTCATAGACTGTTCTCTCTGCTACCGCACAGTGGGTAGCCACCCAAGTCATAGACTGTTCTCTCTGCTACCGCACGGTGGGTAGCCACCCAGAGTCATAGACTGTTCTCTCTGCTACCGCACGGTGGGTAGCCACCCAAGTCATAGACTGTTCTCTCTGCTACCGCACAGTGGGTAGCCACCCAAGTCATAGACTGTTCTCTCTGCTACCGTACAGTGGTAGCCACCCAGAGTCATAGACTGTTCTCTCTGCTACCGTACAGTGGTAGCCACCCAAGTCATAGACTGTTCTCTCTGCTACCGCACGGTGGGTAGCCACCCAAGTCATAGACTGTTCTCTCCGCTACCGCACGGTGGGTAGCCACCAAGTCATAGACTGTTTTCTCCTCTACCGCACGTGGGTAGCCACCCAAGTCATAGACTGTTCTCTCCGCTACCGCACAGTGGGTAGCCACCCAAGTCATAGACTGTCCTCTCCGCTACCGCACGGTGGGTAGCCACCCAAGTCATAGACTGTTCTCTCTGCTACCGCACGAGTGGGTAGCCACCCAAGTCATAGACTGTCTCTCTGCTACCGACGGTGGGTAGCCACCCAAGTCATGACTGTTCTCTCTGCTACCGTACAGTGGTAGCCACCCAAGTCATAGACTGTTCTCTCTGCTACCGTACAGTGGTAGCCACCCAAGTCATAGACTGTTCTCTCTGCTACCGCACAGTGGGTAGCCACCCAAGTCATAGACTGTTCTCTCTCGCTACCGCACGGTGGGTAGCCACCCAAGTCATAGACTGTTCTCTCCGCTACCGCACAGTGGGTAGCCACCCAAGTCATAGACTGTTCTCTCCGCTACCGCACGGTGGGTAGCCACCCAAGTCATAGACTGTTCTCTCTGCTACCGCACGGTGGGTAGCCACCCAAGTCATAGACTGTTCTCTCTGCTACCGCACGGTGGGTAGCCACCCAAGTCATAGACTGTTCTCTCTGCTACCGCACGGTGGGTAGCCACCCAAGTCATAGACTG
Organism: Oncorhynchus keta; assembly: GCF_023373465.1. NCBI lineage: Eukaryota > Metazoa > Chordata > Actinopteri > Salmoniformes > Salmonidae > Oncorhynchus > Oncorhynchus keta. The sequence goes on from NW_026290569.1 coordinate 1,966, forward strand.
TTCTCTCTGCTACCGCACGAGTGGGTAGCCACCCAAGTCATAGACTGTTCTCTCTGCTACCGCACGGTGGGTAGCCACCCAAGTCATAGACTGTTCTCTCTGCTACCGCATGGTGGGTAGCCACCCAAGTCATAGACTGTTCTCTCTGCTACCGCACGGTGGGTAGCCACCCAGAGTCATAGACTGTTCTCTCCGCTACCGCACGGTGGGTAGCCACCCAGAGTCATGGACTGTTCTCTCCGCTACCGCACGGTGGGTAGCCACCCAAGTCATAGACTGTTCTCTCCGCTACCGCACAGTGGGTAGCCACCCAAGTCATAGACTGTTCTCTCCGCTACCGCACAGTGGGTAGCCACCCAAGTCATAGACTGTTCTCTCTGCTACCGCACAGTGGGTAGCCACCCAAGTCATAGACTGTTCTCTCTGCTACCGCACGGTGGGTAGCCACCCAAGTCATAGACTGTTCTCTCTGCTACCGCACGGTGGGTAGCCACCCAAGTCATAGACTGTTCTCTCCGCTACCGCACAGTGGGTAGCCACCCAAGTCATAGACTGTTCTCTCCGCTACCGCTGGTGGGTAGCCACCCAGAGTCATAGAGCTGTTCTCTCTGCTACCGCACAGTGGGTAGCCACCCAAGTCATAGACTGTCTCTCTGCTACCGCACGGTGGGTGCACCCAGTCATAGACTGTTCTCTCTGCTACCGCACAGTGGGTAGCCACCCAAGTCATAGACTGTCCTCTCTGCTACCGCACAGTGGGTAGCCACCCAAGTCATAGACTGTTCTCTCTGCTACCGCACGGTGGGTAGCCACCCAAGTCATAGACTGTTCTCTCCGCTACCGCACGGTGGGTAGCCACCCAGAGTCATAGACTGTTCTCTCTGCTACCGCACGGTGGGTAGCCACCCAAGTCATAGACTGTTCTCTCTGCTACCGCACGGTGGGTAGCCACCCAAGTCATAGACTGTCCTCTCTGCTACCGCACGGTGGGTAGCCACCCAAGTCATAGACTGTTCTCTCTGCTACCGCACTGGTGGGTAGCCACCCAAGTCATAGACTGTTCTCTCTGCTACCGCACGAGTGGGTAGCCACCCAGAGTCATAGACTGTTCTCTCCGCTACCGCTGGTGGGTAGCCACCCAAGTCATAGACTGTTCTCTCTGCTACCGCACGGTGGGTAGCCACCCAAGTCATAGACTGTTCTCTCCGCTACCGCACAGTGGGTAGCCACCCAAGTCATAGACTGTTCTCTCCGCTACCGCACAGTGGGTAGCCACCCAAGTCATAGACTGTTCTCTCTGCTACCGCACGGTGGGTAGCCACCCAAGTCATAGACTGTCCTCTCTGCTACCGCACAGTGGGTAGCCACCCAAGTCATAGACTGTTCTCTCTGCTACCGCACGGTGGGTAGCCACCCAAGTCATAGACTGTTCTCTCCGCTACCGCACAGTGGGTAGCCACCCAAGTCATAGACTGTTCTCTCCGCTACCGCACGGTGGGTAGCCACCCAAGTCATAGACTGTCCTCTCTGCTACCGCACGGTGGGTAGCCACCCAAGTCATAGACTGTTCTCTCTGCTACCGCACGGTGGGTAGCCACCCAAGTCATAGACTGTTCTCTCTGCTACCGCACGGTGGGTAGCCACCCAAGTCATAGACTGTTCTCTCTGCTACCGTGCAGTGGTAGCCACCCAAGTCATAGACTGTTCTCTCTGCTACCGTACAGTGGTAGCCACCCAGAGTCATAGACTGTTCTCTCTGCTACCGCACGGTGGGTAGCCACCCAAGTCATAGACTGTTCTCTCCGCTACCGCACAGTGGGTAGCCACCCAAGTCATAGACTGTTCTCTCCGCTACCGCACAGTGGGTAGCCACCCAAGTCATAGACTGTTCTCTCCGCTACCGCACAGTGGGTAGCCACCCAAGTCATAGACTGTTCTCTCTGCTACCGCACGGTGGGTAGCCACCCAAGTCATAGACTGTTCTCTCTGCTACCGCACGGTGGGTAGCCACCCAAGTCATAGACTGTTCTCTCTGCTACCGCACAGTGGGTAGCCACCCAAGTCATAGACTGTTCTCTCTGCTACCGCACGGTGGGTAGCCACCCAAGTCATAGACTGTTCTCTCTGCTACCGCACGGTGGGTAGCCACCCAAGTCATAGACTGTTCTCTCTGCTACCGCACGGTGGGTAGCCACCCAAGTCATAGACTGTTCTCTCTGCTACCGCACGGTGGGTAGCCACCCAAGTCATAGACTGTTCTCTCCGCTACCGCACGGTGGGTAGCCACCCAGAGTCATAGACTGTTCTCTCCGCTACCGCACGGTGGGTAGCCACCCAAGTCATAGACTGTTCTCTCCGCTACCGCACGGTGGGTAGCCACCCAAGTCATAGACTGTTCTCTCTGCTACCGCACTGGTGGGTAGCCACCCAAGTCATAGACTGTTCTCTCTGCTACCGCACGGTGGGTAGCCACCCAAGTCATAGACTGTCCTCTCTGCTACCGCACCGGTGGGTAGCCACCCAAGTCATAGACTGTTCTCTCACGCTACCGCACGGTGGGTAGCCACCCAAGTCATAGACTGTTCTCTCCGCTACCGCTGGTGGGTAGCCACCCAAGTCATAGACTGTTCTCCTCCGCTACCGCACAGTGGGTAGCCACCCAGGTCATAGACTGTCCTCTCTGCTACCGCACGGTGGGTAGCCACCCAAGTCATAGACTGTTCTCTCTGCTACCGCACAGTGGGTAGCCACCCAAGTCATAGACTGTTCTCTCTGCTACCGCACAGTGGGTAGCCACCCAAGTCATAGACTGTTCTCTCTGCTACCGCACAGTGGGTAGCCACCCAAGTCATAGACTGTTCTCTCTGCTACCGCACGGTGGGTAGCCACCCAAGTCATAGACTGTTCTCTCTGCTACCGCACGGTGGGTAGCCACCCAAGTCATAGACTGTCCTCTCTGCTACCGCACAGTGGGTAGCCACCCAGAGTCATAGACTGTTCTCTCTGCTCACCGCACAGGTGGGTAGCCACCCAAGTCATAGACTGTCCTCTCTGCTACCGCACAGGTGGGTAGCCACCCAAGTCATAGACTGTTCTCTCCGCTACCGCACAGTGGGTAGCCACCCAAGTCATAGACTGTCCTCTCTGCTACCGCACAGTGGAGTAGCCACCCAGAGTCATAGACTGTCCTCTCTGCTGCTACAGTGGGTAGCCACCCAAGTCATAGACTGTTCTCTCTGCTACCGCACAGTGGGTAGCCACCAAGTCATAGACTGTCCTCTCTGCTACCGCACAGTGGGTAGCCACCCAAGTCATAGACTGTTCTCTCTGCTACCGCACGGTGGGTAGCCACCCAAGTCATAGACTGTTCTCTCTGCTACCGCACGGTGGGTAGCCACCCAAGTCATAGACTGTTCTCTCTGCTACCGCACGGTGGGTAGCCACCCAAGTCATAGACTGTCCTCTCTGCTACCGCACAGTGGGTAGCCACCCAAGTCATAGACTGTCCTCTCTGCTACCGCACAGTGGGTAGCCACCCAAGTCATAGACTGTTCTCTCCGCTACCGCACGGTGGGTAGCCACCCAAGTCATAGACTGTTCTCTCTGCTACCGCACAGTGGGTAGCCACCCAAGTCATAGACTGTTCTCTCTGCTACCGCACGGTGGGTAGCCACCCAAGTCATAGACTGTCCTCTCTGCTACCGCACAGTGGGTAGCCACCCAAGTCATAGACTGTTCTCTCTGCTACCGCACTGGTGGGTAGCCACCCAAGTCATAGACTGTTCTCTCTGCTACCGCACGGTGGGTAGCCACCCAAGTCATAGACTGTTCTCTCTGCTACCGCACAGTGGGTAGCCACCCAGAGTCATAGACTGTTCTCTCTGCTACCGCACAGGTGGGTAGCCACCCAAGTCATAGACTGTTCTCTCCACTACCGCACAGTGGGTAGCCACCCAAGTCATAGACTGTTCTCTCCACTGCCGCACAGTGGGTAGCCACCCAAGTCATAGACTGTTCTCTCTGCTACCGCCACGGTGGGTAGCCACCAGAATCATAGACTGTCCTCTGCTACCGCACGGTGGGTAGCCACCCAAGTCATAGACTGTTCTCTCTGCTACCGCACAGTGGGTAGCCACCCAAGTCATAGACTGTTTTCTCGCTACCGCACTGGTGGGTAGCCACCCAAATCATAAGCTACTGTTCTCTCACGCTGCCGCACGGTGGGTAGCCACCCAAGTCATAGACTGTTCTCTCCGCTTCCGCGCGGTGGGTAGCCACCCAAGTCATAGACTGTTTTCTCGCTACCGCACGGTGGGTAGCCACCCAGAGTCATAGACCGTTCTCTCCGCTGCCGCACAGGTGGGTAGCCACCAATGCCATAGACTGTTTTCTCTGCTACCGCACGGTGGGTAGCCACCCAAGTCATAGACTGTTCTCTCCGCTACCGCTGATGGGTAGCCACCCAAATCATAGACTGTTCTCTCTACTCCGCTCAGATGGGTGAGAATAAAAGTGGTCTGGAATTGTAGCGGTCCTAATGGCACAGGAGATGTCTTGTTTACAGTCTACCCACGTTAAAGTCTGTCCCCACCGGAGGTAAGACTCGCCTCTTCCAGTGGAGTCTTCTATGATTGAGTGTAGTCTGGCCAGGAGTGTGAGGTGAGCGGAAAGGCTCCTGGAGCAACGAACCACCCTTGCCATGTCTGCTGCAACCGGATTCCCCTCTTTCCACTGGGATTCTCTGCATAACCCTAATACAGGGGCTGAGTCACTGGCTTACTGGTGCTCTTCCAGTGCCGTCTACAGGAGGGTGCGTGCACTTAGTCAGGTTGGTGATGATGTGGTCTTCCTGTCTGGGTTGGGCGCCCCCCTTGGGTTGTGTGTCAGGAAGTGCTGTGGGGCTATACTCTGCCTTGAAAATGGGATGGTATTTGGTGGTTGAAGGTATCCTCTAGTGGTGTGGGGGCTGTTTTGGCAAAGTGGGGTGGGTTATATCCTGCCTGTTTGGCTGTCCCAGGTGTCATCGGATGGGGCCACAGTGTCTCCTGACCACTCCTGTCTCAGCCTCCAGTATTTATGCTGCAGTAGTTTATGTGTGGGGGCTAGGGTCAGTTTGTTATATCTGGAGTATTTCTCCTGTCCTATCCTGTGTCCTGTGAATCTAAGTGTACGTTCTCTTTCTCTCCTTCTTCTTTCTTTCTCTCTCGGAGGACCTGAACCTCAGGACTACCTGGCATGATGACTCCTTGCTGTCTCAGTCCACCTGGCCGTCTTTTGCTGCTCAGTTTCAACTGTTCTGCCTGCGGTTATGGAACCCTGACGTGTTCACTGGACGTGCTACCTGTCCCAGACCTGCTGTTTTCCAACTCTCTAGAGACAGCAGGAGACGTGAAGATACTCCTAATGATCGGCTATGAAAAACCAACTGATATTTACTCCTGAGGTGCTGACTTGCTGCACCTCGACAACCACTGTGATTGTCACAGTGTGACCCTGCTGGTCATCTATGAACATTTGAACATCTTGGCCATGTTCTGTTTATAATCTCCACCCGGCACAGCCAGAAGAGGACTGAGTCCACCCCTCTTGGCCTGATTCCTCTCTAGGTTTCTTCCTAGGTTTTGGCCTTTCTAGGGAGTTTTTCCTAGCCACCGTGCTTCTACACCTGCATTGCTTGCTGTTTGGGGTTTTTAGGCTGGGTTTTCTGTACAGCACTTTGATATATCAGTTGATGTAAGCCCAGCAAGACTACCTAGCTAACTAGCTAGCTCACAAGTTTGCCTATCTAACTAGCTCACAAGACCTAAGCCAAGTTAGCAATGTTGCTGCTTGCATACGCGATTGGCTGTGGTCTTGGGGGTGGCACTCAGCCTGAAAGGCGTCGCTCAGTGCTTAAATGCACCACATGATCTTGACAACTTTTGTTCTGTACAGTAGTGATTATGTAGTAGTGATTATGAGATAAATAAATTCCGATCTCTATATTATTTTTATTTACACATCCTCTGCTCGGAGATTAGTGATTAATTTTAAGGTAAAGCAAAACAAAAACCTGTACCTCATTTGGAGGTCAAAGCTGAACTGGTCTCATATGTTAATGTGGTTTTTTAATCCTTTTGAGTATTTTCAAGAAACATTCATTCATTTCAACAAATCATACAGTGAAAGCTTAGGTGTTTTAGTGGAAATTGGAAGCTGAAGTGGGTAGAGACATTACATGCCCTATTTTTTAAATATATGTTGTACCTTTATATTTAACTAGGCAGGTTAACTGGTCTAGGAACAGGGGTTAACTGGTCTAGGAACCAGTGGGGTTAACTGGTCTGCAGGAACAGTGGGGTTAACTGGTCTAGGAACAGTGGGTTAACTGGTCTAGGAACAGTGGGTTAGCGGTCTAGGAACAGTGGGTTAACTGGTCTGAGGAACAGTGGGATTAACTGGTCTAGGAACAGTGGGTTAACTGGTCTAGAAACAGTGGGTTAACTGGTCTGGGAACGGTGGGTTAACTGGTCTAGGAACAGTTGGGTTTAACTGGTATAGGAACAGTGGGTTAACTGGTCTAGGAACAAGTGGGTTAACTGGTCTAGGAGACAGTGGGTTAACTGGTCTAGGAACAGTGGGTTAACTGGTCTAGGAAAGTGGGTTAACTGGTCTAGGAACGGTGGGTCAGCTGGT
>NW_026290570.1:0-2440 GCF_023373465.1 Oncorhynchus keta
TCACCACATTCTTTTGGAGAGATTGGAAACCCAAATTGGTCTACACGGACATGTTCTGGCCTGGTTTAGGTCTTATCTGTCGGAAAGATATCAGTTTGTCTCTGTGAATGGTTTGTCCTCTGACAAATCAACTGTACATTTCGGTGTTCCTCAAGGTTCTGTTTTAGGACCACTATTGTTTTCACTATATATTTGTGAAGCCCCAAAAATTGCCCTCGCTAGAAGCATGTGTTTCAGACATAAGGAAGTGGATGGCTGCAAACTTTCTACTATTAAACTCGGACAAAACAGAGATGCTTGTTCTAGGTCCCAAGAAACAAAGAGATCTTCTGTTGAATCTGACAATTAATCTTAATGGTTGTACAGTCGTCTCAAATAAAACTGTGAAGGACCTCGGCGTTACTCTGGACCCTGATCTCTCTTTTGAAGAACATATCAAGACCATTTCGAGGACAGCTTTTTTCCATCTACGTAACATTGCAAAAATCAGAAACTTTCTGTCCAAAAATGATGCAGAAAAATTAATCCATGCTTTTGTCACTTCTAGGTTAGACTACTGCAATGCTCTATTTTCCGGCTACCCGGATAAAGCACTAAATAAACTTCAGTTAGTGCTAAATACGGCTGCTAGAATCCTGACTAGAACCAAAAAATTTGATCATATTACTCCAGTGCTAGCCTCTCTACACTGGCTTCCTGTCAAAGCAAGGGCTGATTTCAAGGTTTTACTGCTAACCTACAAAGCATTACATGGGCTTGCTCCTACCTACCTCTCTGATTTGGTCCTGCCGTACATACCTACACGTACGCTACGGTCACAAGACGCAGGCCTCCTAATTGTCCCTAGAATTTCTAAGCAAACAGCTGGAGGCAGGGCTTTCTCCTATAGAGCTCCATTTTTATGGAACGGTCTGCCTACCCATGTCAGAGACGCAAACTCGGTCTCAACCTTTAAGTCTTTACTGAAGACTCATCTCTTCAGTGGGTCATATGATTGAGTGTAGTCTGGCCCAGGAGTGGGAAGGTGAACGGAAAGGCTCTGGAGCAACGAACCGCCCTTGCTGTCTCTGCCTGGCCGGTTCCCCTCTTTCCACTGGGATTCTCTGCCTCTAACCCTGTTACGGGGCTGAGTCACTGGCTTGCTGGGGCTCTCTCGTGCCGTCCCTGGGGGGTGCGTCACCTGGGTGGGTTGATTCACTGTTGTGGTCGGCCTGTCTGGGTTGCCCCCCCTTGGGTTGTACCGTGGCGGAGATCTTTGTGGGCTATACTCGGCCTTGTCTCAGGATGGTGAGTTGGTGGTTGAAGATATCCCTCTAGTGGTGTGGGGGCTGTGCTTTGGCAAAGTGGGTGGGGTTATATCCTTCCTGTTTGGCCCTGTCCGGGGTGTCCTCGGATGGGGCCACAGTGTCTCCTGACCCCTCCTGTCTCAGCCTCCAGTATTTATGCTGCAGTAGTTTATGTGTCGGGGGCTAGGGTCAGTTTGTTATATCTGGAGTACTTCTCCTGTCCTATTCGGTGTCCTGTGTGAATCTAAGTGTGCGTTCTCTAATTCTCTCCTTCTCTCTTTCTTTCTCTCTCTCGGAGGACCTGAGCCCTAGGACCATGCCCCAGGACTACCTGACATGATGACTCCTTGCTGTCCCCAGTCCACCTGGCCATGCTGCTGCTCCAGTTTCAACTGGCCTGGGCCCTAGGACCATGTCCCAGGACTACCTGACATGAGGACTCCTTGCTGTCCCCAGTCCACCTGGCCATGCTCCTGCTCCAGTTTCAACTGTTCTGCCTTACTATTATTCAACCATGCTGGGTCATTTATGAACATTTGAACATCTTGGCCACGTTCTGTTATAATCTCCACCCGGCACAGCCAAAGAGGACTGGCCACCCCACATATGCTCTCTCTAATTCTCTCTTTCTTTCTCTCTCTCTCGGAGGACCTGAGCCCTAGGACAGTGCCCCAGGACTACCTGACATGATGGCTCCTTGCTGTCCCCATTCCACCTGACTGCTGCTGCTCCAGTTTCAACTGTTCTGCCTTATTATTCGACCATGCTGGTCATTTATGAACATTTGAACATCTTGGTCATGTTCTGTTATAATCTCTACCGGCACAGCCAGAGAGAGGACTGGCCACCCCACATAGCCCGGTTCCTCTCTAGGTTTCTTCCTAGGTTTTGGCCTTTCTAGGAGTTTTCCTAGCCACCGTGCTTTTACACCTGCATTGTTTGCTGTTTTGGGGTTTTAGGCTGGGTTTCTGTACAGCACTTTGAGATATCCTTTGAGTACGAAGGGCTATATAAATAAATTTGATTTGATTTGATTTGAATTTGATTTAAACCCTGACTGTAGTGATTGTTGTCCAGGACTAAACCCTGACTGTAGTGGTTGTTGTCCAGGACTAAACTGACTGTAGTGGTTGTTGTTGAGGACTAAACCCTGA
>NW_026290571.1:0-3906 GCF_023373465.1 Oncorhynchus keta
ACTTTAACCATACCTACAGGGCTCCGGGCAGCCGGCGGAAATGGAGGAAAACTCGCCTCCCTGCGGACCTGGCATCCTTTCGCTCCCTCCTCTCTACATTTTCCTCTCTCTGTCTCTGCTGCTAAAGCCACTTTCTACCATTCTAAATTCCAAGCATCTGCCTCTAACCCTAGGAAGCTCTTTGCCACCTTCTCCTCCCTCCTGAATCCTCCCCCCCCCCCTCCTCCCTCTCTGCAGATGACTTCGTCAACCATTTTGAAAAGAAGGTCGATGACATCCGATCCTCGTTTGCTAAGTCAAACGACACCGCTAGTTCTGCTCACACTGCCCTACCCTATGCTCTGACCTCTTTCTCCCTCTCTCTCCAGATGAAATCTCGCGTCTTGTGACGGCCGGCCGCCCAACAACCTGCCCGCTTGACCCTATCCCCTCCTCTCTTCTCCAGACCATTTCCGGAGACCTTCTCCCTTACCTTACCTCGCTCATCAACTCATCCCTGACCGCTGGCTACGTCCCTCCCGTCTTCAAGAGGCGAGAGTTGCACCCCCTTCTGAAAAAACCTACACTCGATCCCTCCGATGTCAACAACTACAGACCAGTATCCCTTCTCTCTTTTCTCTCCAAAACTCTTGAGCGTGCCGTCCTTGGCCAGCTCTACCGCTATCTCTCTCAGAATGACCTTCTTGATCCAAATCAGTCAGGTTTCAAGACTAGTCATTCAACTGAGCCTGCTCTTCTCTGTATCACGGAGGCGCTCCGCACTGCTAAAGCTAACTCTCTCTCCTCTGCTCTCATCCTTCTAGACCTATCGGCTGCCTTCGATACTGTGAACCATCAGATCCTCCTCTCCACCCTCTCCGAGTTGGGCATCTCCGGCGCGGCCCACGCTTAGTTGCGTCCTACCTGACAATTCGCTCCTACCAGGTGGCGTGGCGAGAATCTGTCTCCTCACCACGCGCTCTCACCACTGGTGTCCCCCAGGGCTCTGTTCTAGGCCCTCTCTTATTCTCGCTATACACCAAGTCACTTGGCTCTGTCATAACCTCACATGGTCTCTCCTATCATTGCTATGCAGACGACACACAATTAATCTTCTCCTTTCCCCCTTCTGATGACCAGGTGGCGAATCGCATCTCTGCATGTCTGGCAGACATATCAGTGTGGATGACGGATCACCACCTCAAGCTGAACCTCAGCAAGACGGAGCTCCTCTTCCTCCCGGGGAAGGACTGCCCGTTCCATGATCTCGCCATCACGGTTGACAACTCCATTGTGTCCTCCTCCCAGAGCGCTAAGAACCTTGGCGTGATCCTGGACAACACCTGACGTTCTCAACTAACATCAAGGCGGTGTCCCGTTCCTGTAGGTTCATGCTCTACAACATCCCAGAAGTACGACCCTGCCTCACACAGGAAGCGGCGCAGGTCCTAATCCAGGCACTTGTCATCTCCCGTCTTGATTACTGCAACTCGCTGTTGGCTGGGCTCCCTGCCTGTGCCATTAAACCCTACAACTCATCCAGAACGCCGCAGCCCGTCTGGTGTTCAACCTTCCCAAGTTCTCTCACGTCACCCCGCTCCTCCCGCTCTCTCCACTGGCTTCCAGTTGAAGCTCGCATCCGCTACAAGACCATGGTGCTCGCCTACGGAGCTGTGAGGAACGGCACCTCAGTACCTCCAGGCTCTGATCAGGCCCTACACCCAAACAAGGGCACTGCGTTCATCCACCTCTGGCCTGCTCGCCTCCCTACCACTGAGGAAGTACAGTTCCCGCTCAGCCCAGTCAAAACTGTTCGCTGCTCTGGCCCCCAATGGTGGAACAAACTCCCTCACGACGCCAGGACAGCGGAGTCAATCACCACCTTCCGGAGACACCTGAAACCCCACCTCTTCAAGGAATACCTAGGATAGGGTAAGTAAGGGTAAGTAATCCTTCTCACCCCCCTCTCCCCCAACAAGATTTAGATGCAGAGTGGCTGTTCCACTGGTTGTCATAAGGTGTATGCACCAATTTGTAGAGTCGCTCTGGATAAGAGCGTCTGCTAAATGACTTAAATGTAATGTAAATGTACATACTACCTCAATAAGCCTGACTAACCGGTGTCTGTATATAGCCTTGCTACTGTTATTTTCAAATATCTTTTTACTGTTGTTTTATTTCTTTACTTACCTACACACACGCACGCACGCACGCACACTCACGCACGCACGCACACACGCACACACACACACACACACACACACACACACACACACACACACACACACACACACACACACACACACACACACACACACACACACACACACACACACACACACACACACACACACACACACCTTTTTTCTCCACTATTGGTTAGAGCCTGTAAGTAAGCATTTCACTGTAAAAGGTCGACACTTGTTGTATTCGGCGCACGTGACAAAATAAACTGTGATTTGATTTGATCTATGGATTTCACATTCAAGGCAGGGGGCCCACCCACTTGGAAGCCCAGGCCCAGCGAATCAGAATGAGTTTTTCCCCATAAAGGGGCCTTATTACAGACAGAAATACTCCTTAGTTTCGTCAGCTGTCTGGGTGGCTGGTATGTCTGGGTGGCTGTTATCAGATGATCCCGCAGGTGAAGAAGCCTGGTGTTGAGGTCCTGGGCTAGGCGTGGTTACACGTGGTCTGCTGTTATGAGAGCTGGTTAGACTTACTGCCAAATTCTCTAAAATAACGTTGGAGGCGGCTTATGGTAGAAATTAACATTAAATGCTCTAGCAACAGCTTTTGGTGGACATTCCTGCAGTCAGCATGCCAATTGCATGCACCCTCAAAACTTGAGGAATCTGTGGCATGGCGTTGTGTGGCAAAACTGCACATTTAGAGTGGCCTTTTATTTTCCCCAGTACAAGGAAAATAAAAGCAGCATCAGGTTCTTGATATTCCACACCTGTCAGGTGGATGGATTCTCTTGTTAAATGAGAAATGCTCACTAACAGGGATGAAAACAAATTTGTACAAAGAAATAAGCTTTTGTGCGTATGTGAACTTTTCTGCAATCTTTTATGAAACTATGGGACCAACACTTTACATGTTGTGTTGATATATTTTTCAGTATATAACAAAACTGTTTGACATAGGAACACCATATTTTCTGCTTTTTGATATGTTTATAATGAAGAAAAATATGAATAACATTCCACAATGAGGTTAGTAGGTCATTTGACTGCAGGAAAGGGCTACGTTAACACACATTCCAGGGTTGGTTTCTACTCGATCTGCAACACCTGTGTATTTGGAGTGATTTCCCTCTGATCAACATGGAGCTGTTCTGTTTTCCAACTACCTCAGGTGCTCAGAGTAACACAGTGTAGAGGATTGTTGCTGAAGTACTTGACTGGATCCACTTACCCCATTGAGGGACCAGAGTGAGAAGAGAGAGAGAGAGAGAGAACCCTAGTGTTTAAAATATGCCCTATCTGCATCTAAACGACCCCACAAGCTCCAAGATAATCTGATCACACAGTAGTGGCTTGACGGTCCCAGTGAGAATATCGCCGGGAGGCGGACGGACAACTTCATTTTCTGGGCTAATATTAGCCCGGGCCGGGCCTCATCCTCTGGAAGATTCATGCAAATGATCCTCGCTGAGAAAAGGCAAAGAATTTGTTTAGCGTTTTGGTTGACAGTATTTTGCATGGAGGGTTTTTGCAGACAGTGGCTGTGTAGTAGAGGGTCCTGGGAAAGCAGATGTGGGTTAAGGTTTCTTTCCATCAGATGACCAATGGAATGATTGTCATTGCTGTGTGCCAGACAGTAGAACATTGTTTCTTATTTTATACTGATTGATAGAGATCAATACAGTCACGTAATAGGCCAGAGCTTGATATCATGTCATGGTACAGCATCACAGTAGGC
>NW_026290572.1:0-15741 GCF_023373465.1 Oncorhynchus keta
GGAGCGGTCCATGGATCACACTCCCATGCTTCCGGCCTTTTGCTTGGTGGCACCGGTGGGGTGGGAGCTGGACGCGGATATTGAGCAGGCATTACGCACAGAGCCCACTCCTCCCCAGTGTCCAGCTGGGCGTCTGTACGTTCCGTCTGCTGTCCACGACCGTTTGATCTATTGGGCCCACATGTCACCCTCCTCTGGTCATCCTGGCATCGGTCGGACAGGAACGCTGTCTTAGTGGGAAGTACTGGTGGTCCACCTTGGCCAAGGACGTGAGGGTTTATGTTTCCTCCTGCTCGGTGTGCGCCCAGTGCAAGGCCCCTAGGCACCTGCCCAGAGAGAAGTTACAGCCCTTACCCGTTCCATAACGGCCGTGGTCGTACCTATCGGTGGCTTTCCTCACAGATTTTCCTCCCACACAGGGCAACACCACGACCTATGGCCCTACAGACTGTGGAGGCCCTGTTTACACACGTCTTCCAGCACTACGGGGTGCCTGTGTATATAGTGTTTTCACCCCGAGAGTAACGGGCAGGTGGAGAGAGTAAACCAGGATGTGGGTTGGTTTCTGCGGTCTTATTGCCAGGGCCGGCACCTTGGCATTAGATCCAGATCGAGGCTCTTGCAGTTGACGAATGGTTTATGTGCTCAGAGGAGACCTGGGACGCCACTCATGTGCACCTGCAACGGGACATGAGGCGTCAGAGGCAAGTGCTGATCGCCACCGCAGTGAGGCACCGGGTCTGGCTCTCGACCCGAAACCTGCCCCTCCACCTGCCCTGCCGGAAGCTGGGTCCAGCGGTTTGTGGGTCCATTCAAAGTCCTGAGGAGACTGAACGAGGTTTGCTACAGGTTACAGTTTTCCCCAGATTACCGTATTAACCCCTCGTTCCATGTGTCTCTCCTCAGGCCAGTGGTGGTTGTTCCCATCCAGGAGTCTGAGGTGCGGGAGGTTCCTCCGCCCCTTCTGGACATCGAGGTGCCCCGGCGTATGTTGTTTGAGCCATACTGGACTCGAGGCGTCGGGCGAGGGGCCTTCAGTACTTCGTGGAGTGGGAGGAGTACGGTCTGGAGGAGAGATGCTGGGTGCCGGTGGAGGACGTTTTTGGACCCTTCATTGCTATGGGATTTCCATCGTCTCCATCCGGATCGCCCTGCGCCTCTTCCTTCGGGTCGTCCCCGAGGTCGGTGTCAATGCGCGGCTCGGGGGTACTGTCACAACTTCCGCCGAAGTCAGTCCCTCTCCTTGTTCAGGCGACATTCGGCGGTCAAGCGTTAACTGCCTTCTAGCCATGGCCTATCCACTTTTCATTTTCCATGTGTATTATCTTTGCTTTACACACCTGGTTTCAATTCCCCAATTATTGTGGTAAAGAATGGTAACGAACATCTAGCCACTCGAGAGCGCCCTTACCTGCCGATCTATATATTACATCTCCGTGGTCTAGCATGGGTAGGATGGTCATTTGAATCAGGGATAGTTTGGCAGCTGAGGGGAAAGCGGAGGATTAATCTATAGAGGAAACCAAGTCAAGAATTGAACTTTAGCCTGCAGCTTTGATATGTGCTGAGAGAAGGACAGTGTACCACCTTGTCACGCCTGTTCCCCGCTCCCCCTCTCTGGTGCTCGAGGGCGCTAGGCTGTTTTGTTCCTGCATTGATGTCGTTAAACAACATAATAATCCTAAATCATTCAGGAATAAGCCAGCCATGAAGCTTAAGAAGTTTTGAAAATGTATTATTTAGGGTATATTAAGTTATATTAAGCTATTAAGCTTTACTCCACTCCAGACGACGCTTTGAATTGAGCATGGTGATATTAGGCTCGTCCATGAAAACACAGGAGGTTGGTGGCACCTTAATTGGGGAGAACTGAAGCCATTTTTTATGTGGTTGTTTACCTGCCATTTGGTTTCACTGGCCATTTGGTTCCACTGGCCATTTGGTTCCACTGGACATTTGGTTCCACTGGACATTTGGTTCCACTGGCCATTTGGTTTCACTGGACATTTGGTTCCACTGGCCATTTGGTTTCACTGACATTTGGTTCCACTGGCCATTTGGTTTCACTGGCCATTTGGTTCCACTGGCCATTTGGTTTCACTGGACATTTGGTTTCACTGGCCATTTGGTTCCACTGGCCATTTGGTTTGACTGGACAATTCGTTACACTAGACATTTGGTTTCACTGGACATTTGGTTTCACTGGCCATTTGGTTTACCCGACATTTGGAACTCACTGGCCATTTTGGTTTGACTGGACAATTCGTTCCACTGGACATTTGACTCTGAACTTGATGGGCTGATAAAACCATGGTGTGCCAGTAAGGCTAGCCAATTAGATAAGTTAGTTAATGTTTAGAGACTGTTGTGTTTGCTGTGTTGGCATTTATTTCCCTTTAAGAGCAGGGCTGTAGCCTGGGTCAACATTTTATTGGTTGCTGATAAAAACATGTGGTTGGCATTTATTACCCTGGGAGTTCTAAGAAGAAGAAAAGGGTAAGTGTGTTTGAATACCCATACTAGCGTTCACCATACTTAAACTGTATACTATGTACTCATCTTCGCATACTATTTAGCGCGTACCATTTTGTATGCAATATAGGGCCTCACAGTGGAGGTGTCATAATACACATAAAACCTTGCGGTCAAACAGGAAATGGGAAATACGCCTTAGATAACCCTTTAATTCCACCTCCCACATGCGGTGACCTCACCTGGTTTAAATTATATTTTTGAGAGACAATATCTCTCTCTCATCGTCCACCCAGTGCATAGGTTTACCTCCACTGTATTCACATCCTACCATACCTTTGTCTGTGCAGTCATGCCTTGAATCTATTATACCTTGCTCCAGAAACCTTTGCCAGTTCTCTTAGCCTTTAGCCGTACTCTTATCCTACTTCTCCTTTGTTCCTCTGTGATGTAGAGGTTAATCCAGGCTCTGCAGTACCTAGCTCAACTCCCATTCCCCAGGCGCTCTCATTTGTTGACTTCTGTAACCGTAAAAGGTTTCATTCATGTTAACATTAGAAGCCTCCACCCTAAGATTATTTTATTCACTGCCCTAGCACACTCTGCCAACCCGGGATGTCCTAGGTGTGTCTGAATCCTGGCTTAGGAAGACCACCAAAACCACTGAAATTTCCATCCCTAACTATAACATTTTCCGACAAGATAGAGCTCCTACTTATAAAATCCACATTTCCAGAAACAGGTCTCTCACTGTTGCCGATTTGCTATAGACCACCTTCTGCGCTCAGCTGTGCCTGGACGCTGTCGTGTCTTTGGCTATGCTGGATTAAGTGATAGGACATGCTATTCTATAAAATAATGTATCTGTAATTAATATTACATGATTAAGCTAATCAGGTAAATATAATTAACTAGAAAGTCAGGGCACCACGAAATAATGTTTATAGAGCTGTTATCTTCAGAATAAACTCTTAAAGACCTAGTAATCTTTTACATCAGTAGGAGTCAATATTTAATAGTCACTTTATTCAGTCTCATCTGAAAGTTGTAAATTCTTGGTTATCTTCACGAACCCTGGCTAACAAGTCGAATCAGCAATAAAACATGTGGTTTAATTATTTATTTACTAAATACCTAAATAACCACACAGAATTACATCTACACTGAATGGATCATACATTGATTACAAATGATGTCATAACGGGAAACGTCCTAGTGGATGGAACAGATATGATGGCTGGTTACACAAAGAAAAGGGGTTGGGTTTTGAATGAAAGAGCGGGAAGACTGAGGAACAAAGGGAGAAGCTATGCTATCATAAATACAGAATCTTATGCATTCTAAATAACACCCATTTGAAAAAATGCGCTTCGGTAGATTGGTCGTAGATAGAAGGCGGGGTGGTCCAGCATGGATCTCTGGTCCTCTGAAGAATGTCTGGTGGTGAACTGGAGCGTGGTAGAATGGATACTCTGTCCATCCTCTCCTAGCCCACGTCTACAGTTGCTGCGCTAACGCAACGGCTAGGAGGTTTCTCTATGACAAACCGTTCTCTCATTTAAGACGCTAAAATTACATTTAATCTTTTCACAAATAGTTTCATATTTAAACATTTAAATTGCACAACAATTCCATATGAATCTGATAACTAGAATGTGTAGACTTTCCAAGACACAGTTTATGTCGTCCTATCATCAGTAATAATGTCTCAGACGCCAACTGATCTGACATTATATTCATTAAGTACCAATGCATATTTTCAACTGGTTGGATTACCGAAATATGGTTCATTTTGCCACCTTTTGATGTTACCAGACTCTCTATGTTAACAAAGGGATTTTCAATAGTCACATCAGTAGACTAGAGAGGAGAAAGGGGAAAGGAATGTATGGGGGTCATAAACCTCCCCAACAGGCCAACGTCATGACAACAACATATGTGAATTGATTGCCCCCATCTTTCTTCAGAGCTCGTGCTGTTAGGTGACCTAAACTGGGACACGCTTAAAACTTCTTTGGGACTAGGGGCAGTATTGAGTAGCTTGGATGAATAAGGTGCCCAGAGTAAACTGCCTGCTACTCAGGCCCAAAAGCTAGAATATGCATATTATTAGTAGATGTGGATAGTAAACACTCTGAAGTTTCAAAACTGTTTGAATGATGTCTGTGAGTATAACAAAACTCATAGGGCAGGCAAAAACCTGAGAAGAAACACACTATATATATTTTTCTATTGTATTCTTGACTGTATGTTTGTTTATTCCATCTTTGTGTTGCACTGCTTTGCTTTATCTTGGCCAGGTCGCAGTTGTAAATGAGAACTTGTCCTCAACTAGCCTATATGTTTAAAATAAAGGTGAAATACATTTTTTTTTAATTAAATGGCAAGGTGCTGAAGCTCATTCGCTGGGAATTCAAATTGTAGTACTCAAAATAGCCTCACACAGCTTCCCAAAAACAGTCACTTTCAAGCTAAGAATTTAGTAGATAATTGAGGTAAAACAGTTGTTCTGCTCATAGATGATCCTCTCTGGGATAGGGGGCAGTATTTTCACATCCGGATGAAAAGCGTGCCCAAAGTAACCTGCCTGCTACTCAGGCCCAGAAGCTAGGATATGTAATATGTTTCTAAAACTGTTTCTAAAACTGTTTGAATAATGTCTGTGAGTATAACAGAACTGATTTGGCAGGCGAAACCCCGAGCACAATCCATCCAGGTATTCTTTTGTTTTAGGTCAACCTGTTTTCTATTAGGTTTCTATGGCAAGCTCGTTTTAATAGAAATATGCTTGCAGTTCCTATGGCTTCCACTAGATGTCAACAGACTTTAGAAATTGGTTGATGTTTTTCCTTTGAGTAATGAAGAAGTAGCCCTTTCCTTTCTGGGTGTATAGCCATGGGGACTGTTTTGTTTGGGGTGCGGGACCTGAAGCTCGTTCCACTTTGATTTTATCCGCTTTTGAACACAGTTTATCCCGTCTAAAATGTTATCGATTATTTACCTTTTATAATACCTAAAGTTGGATTAGGAAAGTTGTTTGAAATGTTTGGACCAAGATTACAGGTAATTTATTAGATAACTTGTAGTCATGTTGGGCGAGTTGGAACCGGTGTTTTCTGAATCAAACGTGTCAAATCAATGGACATTTTGGGATATAACAACATAATTATTTGAACAAAATGACCTTTTATGATCCTGTCCTCAGATAATTGCATGGTTTGCTTTCGCCGTAAAGCCTTTTGGAATCTGACACTGTGGCTGGATTAACAAGAAGTTAAGAGGTTTAAAAAATGTACGTACTCAAGTTCTGTAGCGTTTCTTTAACTAAAACACAGCAAATAAAAATGTGCATGCACAGAAACACATTTAGGGTCGGGAATACTAATCTAAATAAAAACTTGTTTTCGCTTTATCATTATGGGGTATTGTGTGTAGATTGATGAGGGAAAATTAAATGTTATGCATTTTAGAATAAGGCTGTAACAACATCTGGAAAAGGAAGTGGTCAGAATACTTTAATATTGTACTCTGTGCATTACTCTTTATCAGTGTTTTGTTCTGGTTGTATCAGACATGAGTATCCTCGTAAAATTAATTTCCTCATTTCCGTCATAAAATGTTTGGCATGGAGCAGAAGTGGTTTGTTTATTCACGGGTATTAACTATGTGGCACTAAAGTGATTTAGGTCAGTGATTCTTAACCAGTGGGCCCAGGAACACTACCCTGGAAGGCCTCGATGCATTTACAAGATTGGATATCTTGCATTTTGAAATTGAAATGTGTCTTGCACATTTAACGCAACCCTTCTAAGTCAGAGAGGTGCGAGGGGCAGCCTTAATTCACATCTACGGCATTGGCACCCGGAGAGCAGTTGTTGTTGGGGGTTAACTGCCTTGCACAGTGGCAGAAGTAAAGGTTTCAAGTATAAGGTTAAAGTGAAGCAAATCAAAGTTACACCCACATTTTTTACATAAAACCGATCACAACTGATCAGAATTCCAAAGTCAGACATAATTGTTTTCAGAGCCTGCCTGTTGGAGCTGAACGTGCAGAATGCCCCACGTGTAGGGAATGCACGCTGATCAGTAATGCTCGCATGCTTAGCGGCTAATGTTAGCCAGCTCATGCTAGCTAGTGAGCTAGCATACGGACTCGGTAGCAGGGCAGGTTCTCTTAATGACATTGGTGATTGTGGGTAGTTCGAAGTTATCTGAAAATAAGTTAATACATATTTAAAACCCCAAAACATATATATTTTGGAGTTATAGGTAACCTGATTGTGACTACAACTAATTACTAAGTCTTTGACCACACTGTTACTTTGGTGAGAGTAAAAACTCCTGCTTCTTACCATATGACCATCTAGGTCAGACAGTTGTTCAGAGTATATGACAGTTAGGGTCGGGGCTGGGAAGCAGGGCTCCATCAGGATGGAGAGCACCACAAGTCTCCTCAGAGAGGGAGCTTCAATAGATGTTTTATTCTTCCCCCTAATCGTCATCTTACCCTTTTTGTTGAAGATGGATCATGGGTGGAATTAGGGGAAGGGGGGACCAGGGCCGACAGGACAGGAAAGCCTGTGCAGATACATTGGAGGGCGGGTCACAGGAAGAGTGGTCACAGGTTGGGAGGACACAGGTAGAATGGGATTAGAGACCATAGAAGAAAGTCAAGCACGTGGCCCTGGTCTAAGCTGCCTCTGGAGTATATGCATACTGCTGCAACACCAAGACTACCAGTCCCTGGCACACTGTCTTTTATTAAAGAGAGATAACAAAGAGATAGACAAGCCTTTCATTTAGTTAACTTTGTAGTTTGAGGTCAGGTTAAATATTGCTTTGCTACAATCTGATGACCCCAATTTATTGTTTCCCAGAAACGATATACAATAGTGATGATGTCATACTCCACATCACTGTCTGGAACACACTCGTAGTCCTGGCAGGGTTTATAATGTCAGAAAAACAGAGATTGACAGTTCACATCATCAAAGCACACAGGTAAGTTTACAAGTTTCTTAGGCAATTGATAGTATTCATGATAAGTTTAGTGGTCTCGTGTACTTTAAAACTAGCCATGCAACCAAATCTGGAGCTTAATTAAATGTGTCTTTTAGAAGTGAAGTGTGCATTCAAGTTGTACACTATTGATTAACCTTTACTGCATTGGGTAAATCAGGGTCACACAAAGTGTTTCTTGGTAGTCTTAAATATATCTACTTTGAAACCAAAGTATCCACCTCACACACATGGTTATGGGCTTATAAATTTAAATAACACACCTGTACCATGTCAGATATAGAGTTGAAATGTATTCAATTTTGAGTTTGCTTCCCAATATTACACTTTATATATAGGTACATCACATAAGACTGAAATATAGCAAAACTGTTAGACATTTTAAGATTAAAAAAAAAAAAAAAATCTTTATTAATTATGAAAAGTATTAATAACATTTCAAAGGTCCTTTGAAGGTCCTTTGACGGCAGGAAAGGGATACTGTTACATGTTGTGCTTCAAGAAATATGTGGAATATGTAAAAGAGGAGTCATAAAAATTCTTTC
Source organism: Oncorhynchus keta (assembly GCF_023373465.1). Classification (NCBI taxonomy): domain Eukaryota; kingdom Metazoa; phylum Chordata; class Actinopteri; order Salmoniformes; family Salmonidae; genus Oncorhynchus; species Oncorhynchus keta. Next base: position 8,037 of record NW_026290572.1, read on the forward strand.
CACATTTCTCTGTTTTGTTAGGAAAAGGATTACATCTGGTTCTTTACACCCTCAAGGCATGACGAGCAGTAACATGGGTCATCCTCTGATAATGCCAGGCTTACTACTTCTAATGCTGATACCTGCCATCACAGCTGATAGCTCCGGTAAGGTTGAACAACATGCAATTGAGTAAGTGCATCTAGACAAGATTATCTACGTTAACATCTTAACATCCTGTATGGGATTTTGTTATATTTGATTTGACAATTCATTCAAAATACATTCTATGTTGCTCCAGGCAACAGGTACCCAAAATAGTTTAGGAGACATACACAAAAAAGTAAAGACTTGATTCCGTTGTGGTCTCCATATTATTGTTACTTGTATTTTTTTACTGTTCTGTTGCTGTACTGTCCCGTAGCGGTCTCTAAACTCCTTGATATTAGCCATGGCTTTAACTCAAGGAAAGTCAATAGTAGTTGTTTCCTTCACAGGTTCTGTCGTCACCAGCTGTGAGGCATGCCACCCTCATGCTACCTGTCTTGCTCTCTACTCAACAATGAGGTTGAGTCTTCCTCATTCAAGTTAGTCACTTGCAACTGTAAACCAGGCTTTGTCGGCAACGGCATCACCTGCTACGACCTCAAGCTCTGCGCTGGCGGCTCCTGCTGTCATCAAGGTTACAGCTGGTCAACGGAGTTAGGCTGTGTGGACGTTGACGAGTGTTCCCTCCCAGACCAACCCTGCAGCCCTCCTCAGGTCTGTGAGAACACCCCCGGATCCTTCAACTGCTTGGTGCCTCCTGAAGACGACCTCCACTCCAGTCCTGGTGACTCCCGTTCAGTGCAGTTTCAGTGCGGGGGGAGACGGTGTCCAGTGGGAGAGGACTGTATCAGTGTTGGTGGAACGTCCCTCTGTGCAGACCCTGCCTGCACTACACTGTACTGAATGATGCCTGGCGTTCCACCACCAACAACGGCAACGTTAATGGCGAGCATTGCGACCAGAGCATCAACTGGCAGGGCTGGTATCGCCTGTTCCTTGGGGACACCAGTGTTCAGATGCCAGAGAGGTGTGTGGAAAGGTACATGTGTGGAACCGCTGCCCCCATGTGGCTCAGAACCTCATCCCCAGCTGTTAGATGGGGTGGTTCAGAGGGGTGTCTGTGGACACTGGTTCTCAGAATGCTGCCGTTTTAGAGAAAATCCCATCCATGTTAAAGCCTGCTATGGAAATTACTATGTCTACAAGTTTGTCCCTCCAACACAATGCAACTTGGCCTACTGTGCAGGTATAGTACAATGATCGTCTCTGATTCTTAAGGACGACAAGAATATTTAAGATGTCTGGAATGCACTCCAATTAGTCACATCAAATCTATTACCCTCTCCTCCTGTCCTTCTAGATGTCAACACCAAGGTGTGTTCTACATGTGGAGTATTTGACGCCTGTGTGAGTGATGATAAGATCAACTGGAGGTGTGAGAGGAAAGGTGAGTGTTAAAGAATAACTAAATAAAGAGGTGTAAAATATTGTCCCAACAGAGACACCACAGCAAAGATCAGAAGTGAATCCATATATCTTTGTTTTGTGTGTTTTTGTTTTGTAACATTCTGTGTTTTTGCTGAGCTCTGGAGCTGGTCTGTGGGCCTAACTTCATACAGGTGGGTCTTCAGATGGTTAACCTGGAGGCCGGACGCCTGGATCCTTCCCTCTGGTCACCTGGCCGACCCCAGTTGCTCCGCCCACCAGGAGGCTAACGGCACGGTGTGGTACCAGGTGGAGCGAAGGGAGGGACGCTGTGGAAACACTCTGGAGGTGAGAACACGTTACCTCAATTTGTCCCAAAAATGGATGCACTGGAGGAGTATGCATGTATTACATCTATCTTATGACCTTTTTGTCTTTTCTCCAGACCAACAGCACCCATGCTGTCTACTCCAACAGCTTATTTGTTTACCCATTAAATGCAAGAAACGAGTCTCTCTCCCAACCCCTGAGCATTCCATTCTCCTGTGCCTATCCCCTGGAGACAGAGAGCAGCCTGATGTGGCCATCAAACCCTACCTGCTGTGAGAAATAGGATTGAGTATTTTTGTAGGACGGTTTGTTTTGCATTTCCTCATCATCATCTAACTTCATCATCAACTCAAGCTGTCATGATGAGCTACATTTAGTCTTATCATTCCATGACAGATCTGACTTCCAAACGTCAGTAACAAGGATGAGTCTGTCTCATATCTGGTTGCTTCATGTTCACCTCTCGACAGGACGGAGGGTGGAGTTTCAGGTTTAGGTGCCAAGGCCGAATCCTTCATGTCTCTGTATCGAAACGCCAACTTCACAGAGGCGTACCCACCTGGAGAAGTCCTCCTGCCAGTGGGCTCTGCCTTGCACGTGGGCGTGTCTGTGGACGAGACATACGACCAGTTAGTGGTGGTGCTGGAGAATTGCTACGCGACTCACACCCCCAACTTTGATGATCTTATGCGATACGTCCTTATTCAGAACAGGTCTGTCTGTGCCTTCTTGAGTTGTGTCTGACCATTTACTAAAACTATTTTTCTGTATGAATATTTAAATATTTATTTCCCAGCAGCATATCACCCACTGCTGGCTGGCTTCTGAAGCTAAACAGGGTTGGTTCTGGTCAGTCCCTGGATGGGAGACCAGATGCTGCTGGAAGTGGTGTTGGAGGGCCAGTACGAGGCACCCTTTCCTCTGGTCTAAAAAAAAATATCCCAATGCCCCAGGACAGTGATTGGGGACATTGCCCTGTGTGATGTGCTGTCTTTTTGATGGGATGTTAAACAGGTGTCCTGACTCTCTGTGGTCACTAAATATCCCATGGGACTTATTGTAAGAGTAGGGGTGGTAACCCCGGTGTCCTGGCTAAATTCGCCAGGTCGTTGCTGTAAATGAGAATGTGTTCTCAGTCAACTTACCTGGTTAAATACATAAAATACTAATTGTATTCATACATTGAGTTATTCCACATTTTGTGTTACAGCCTGAATTCAACATGGATTAAATATGTATTTGTTTCACCCATCTACACACAATAACACAGAATGATGAAGTGAAAATGTGCTGTTTATCTGTGCACATTTATTGAAACTGAAATACAGAAATATCTCATTTACCCCCTTGAGTAAATACATGTTCGACTCACCTTTGGCAATGATTACAACGGTGAGTTTTTCTGGGTAAGTCTCTAAGGGCCTTTTTTTTTTTTCTGGGTAAGTCTCTAAGGGCCTTGCACACATAGATTGTACAATATTGACACATTATTATTTAAAAAATCCATATTTAAAAAGTCCTTCTTCAGGCTCTGTCAGGTTGGTTGTTGATCATTGCTAGACAAGTCTGCCATAGATTTTGAAGCTGATTTAAGTCAAAACTTTAACTAGGTACTCAGCAACATTCAATGTCATCTTGGTAAGTAACCCAGTGTATATTTGGCTTTGTGTTTTATGTTATTGTCCTGCTGAAAGGTGAATTTGTCTCCCTGTGACTGTTGGAAAACAGACTGAACCAGGTTTTCCTCTATGATTTTGCCTGTGTTTAGCTCTATTCCGTTTCTATTTATCCTAAAAACCTCCCCAGTCCTTGCCGATGACAATCATACTCATAACATGATGCAGCCACCACCATGCTTGAAAATATGACGAGTGGGTCTCAGTGATGTGTTGTGTTGGATTTGCCCCAAACATAACAAGTTGTATTCAGGACGTAAAGTTAATTTCTTTGCCAAATGTTTTGCAGTTTTACTTTCGTGCCTTATTGCAAACAGATTGTATGTTTTGGAATATTTGTATTCTGTACAGGATTCCTTATTTTCACTGTGTGATTTAGGTTAGGATTGTGGAGTATCTACAATGTTCTTGATCCACGCACGTTTTCTTCCATCACAGCCATTAAACTAACTCTAACTGTTTTAAAGTTACCATTGTATGATGAAATCCCTGAGCAGTTTCCTCTCCGGCAACTGAGGAAGGATGCCTGTATCTTTGTAGTGACTGGGTTTATTAATACACCATCTAAAGTGTAAATAATAACTTCACAATACTCAAAGGGACATAACTTGATAAGTAGATTTTTACTTGAATTTATTAAGGCTTGTCATAACAAAGTGGTTGAACACTTATTGACTCAAGACATTTTAGCTTAACATTTTAACGAATTTGTAAACATTTAAAAAATATATATTTCCACTTTGACATTATGGGGTATTGTGTGTGTGGCCAGTGAAACACAATCACAGTTTAATCCATTTTAAATTCAGGCTGTAACACAACAACATATGGAAAAGTCAAGGGGTGTGAATACTTTCTGAAGGCATTGTATTTAATAGAGTTTTTCTATACCATGAAATTATTCTGTCACAGGTGCCCTAGCGACCATCATCAGGTGAGGGGTGGAGGAGAGCGGCTCGTCTCTCAGGCTCGCTCTGCTCTGCTGTTCCTGTACCAGGGGACTACCGATGTCTTCCTGCACTGCAGACTCAGCCTGTGTGACCAGAGGAGCTCCTCCTGCACTCCGGTTAGTCCTCAACATCTCCCTCTCTCTAGTCCTACTGAGTGTCGCTGATGTCTCCTGATGTCTCCCTGGTGTCTCCCTGGTGTTTCTGCATCAGGGTCTGGTCTCTCCCTGGTGTTTCTGCATCAGTGTCTGGTCTCTCCCAGTGTTTCTGCCTCAGTGTCTGGTCTCTCTCCCTGTTTCTGCCTCAGGGTCTGGTGTCTCCCCAGTGTTTCTGCCTCAGTGTCTGGTCTCTCCCTGGTGTTTCTGCATCAGTGTCTGGTGTCTCCCTGGTGTCTCCCTGGTGTTTCTGCCTCAGTGTCTGGTCTCTCCCTGGTGTTTCTGCATCAGTGTCTGGTGTCTCCCTGGTGTCTCCCCAGTGTTTCTGCTTCAGGGTCTGGTGTCTCCCTGGTGTTTCTGCCTCAGGGTCTGGTGTCTCCCTGGTGTTTCTGCCTCAGTGTCTGGTCTCTCCCCAGTGTTTCTGCCTCAGTGTCTGGTGTCTCCTGGTGTCTCTGCTTCAGTGTCTGGTGTCTCCTGGTGTCTCTGCTTCAGTGTCTGGTGTCTCCCTGGTGTTTCTGCATCAGTGTCTGTGTCTCCCTGGTGTTTCTGCCTCAGGGTCTGGTGTGTCTCCCTGGTGTTTCTGCCTCAGGGTTTGGTGTCTCCCCAGTGTTTCTGCTTCAGTGTCTGGTGTCTCCCTGGTGTTTCTGCCTCAGTGTCTGGTGTCTCCTGGTGTCTCCCTGGTGTTTCTGCCTCAGTGTCTGGTCTCTCCCTGGTGTTTCTGCCTCAGTGTCTGGTGTCTCCTGGTGTTTCTGCCTCAGTGTCTGGTCTCTCCCTGGTGTTTCTGCCTCAGTGTCTGGTGTCTCCCTGGTGTTTCTGCCTCAGTGTCTGTGTCTCCCCGGTGTTTCTGCCTCAGTGTCTGGTGTCTCCCTGGTGTCTCCCTGGTGTTTCTGCCTCAGTGTCTGGTGTCTCCCCTGGTGTTGCTGCCTCAGTGTCTGGTGTCTCTCTGGTGTTTCTGCCTCAGTGTCTGGTGTCTCCCTGGTGTTTCTGCCTCAGTGTCTGGTGTCTCCCTGGTGTTGCTGCCTCAGTGTCTGGTGTGTCTCTCTGGTGTTTCTGCCTCAGTGTCTGGTGTCTCCTGGTGTTTCTGCCTCAGTGTCTGTGTCTCCCTGGTGTTGCTGCCTCAGTGTCTGGTGTCTCTCTGGTGTTTCTGCCTCAGTGTCTGGTGTCTCCCTGGTGTTTCTGCCTCAGTGTCTGGTGTCTCCCTGGTGTTTCTGCATCAGTGTCTGTGTCTCCTGGTGTTTCTGCATCAGTGTCTGGTGTCTCCTGGTGTTTCTGCATCAGTGTCTGGTGTCTCCTGGTGTTTCTGCATCAGTGTCTGGTGTCTCCCTGGTGTTTCTGCCTCAGTGTCTGGTGTCTCCTGGTGTTTCTGCATCAGTGTCTGGTGTCTCCCCAGTGTTTCTGCCTCAGTGTCTGGTGTCTCCCTGGTGTTTCTGCCTCAGTGTCTGTGTCTCCCTGGTGTTTCTTCATCATTGTCTGTGTCTCCTGGTGTTTGCCTCAGTGTCTGGTGTCGCCCTGGTGTCTCCCTGGTGTTTCTACTTCAGTGTCTGTGTCTCCTGGTTTTTCTGCCTCAGTGTCTGGTGTCTCCCTGGTGTCTCCCCTGGTGTTTCTGCCTCAGTGTCTGTGTCTCCCCTGGTGTTTCTGCCTCAGTGTCTGTGTCTCCTGGTGTTTCTGCCCCAGGGGTCTGGTGTCTCCTCAGGCTTCTGCCTCAGTGTCTGCCCTCCCTGGTGTCTGCCTCAGTGTCTGGTCTCTCCCTGGTGTTTCTGGGCCTCAGTGTCTGGTGTCTCCCTGGTGTCTCCCCAGTGTTTCTGCCCTCAGGGTCTGTGTCTCCCTGTGTTTCTGCCTCAGTGTCTGGTGTCTCCCTGGTGTTTCTGCCTCAGTGTCTGGTGTCTCCCTGGTCTCTCTCCTCAAGGTCAGTTCTCTCTGACTGTCTTTGGTCTCTCTCCTCAGAACTGTGGTAGAAGAATATCCCGCTCTGTCTCCACCTCGGCCTCCCAAAGCCCCTTACCATCGGACCAATCACCTGTGAGTATTTTTGATATCATCACACTCACCTCAAAGTAACTTGTGAGCAGTCATACACACACATACACACACACCCCTCACTAGTAACCTTCTCTTTGCACTGTTTGTCTTCTAGGGACCAAAGGGCCAGAGTGAACCAAACAGCACTGCAATGGGACAGCAGAGAGCTTCTGTATCTTAATGATTATTAGATAATAAAGTGAAACTTTACTATTATATCAGTCTTGTGTCATTATATCAATGTATGTTCTCTGTTATCTCTTGGTCTGGTCTGTTGGCGAAGCAGAGTTAGGGTTACAGATGTTAAATCTTAATTTGATCACCTTGTTGTTGCAGGAAATGCACATGTCTCATGTATTCAAAGTTTAAAAAGGCATCTAAAGTTTGTAATTTCCACTTGAACATTTCAGACTTAATTTGCTCTAACTAAAAAAATATCAACCCCTACAAAAGTGTCAATTTAAATATAAGCCACACAATAATTAGTATTTCCTGTTGCTGTGGTATTATTTCTTCCTGCTGTGAGAAACTGATCAAATTAAGATACAACACCTGTAAACAGAGAATCTGATATAATTTAATCTTGTTCCTGTCTTTATTTTCTTTATTATTTTCTACTTATTGTTTCTGTAATGTGCTCTGTGTGTAGAGGAGTCAGGTGCAGGACAGCAGATGTGAGTAAATAAACGTAATTTACTCAAAATAGACAAATATAATACAATAAAGCGAGCCCACATAACGGACCGTCTTACATACAAACAATTACTCACAAACAAACATGGGGGCAGAGGGTTAAACAAATGAACAAGTAATTAGGGGATTGAAACCAGGTGTGTAAGACGAAACAAATGGAAAATGAAAAGTGGATCAGGAGGTGGCTAGAAGGTCGGGTGACCCACCGCCGAACGCCACTCGAACAAGGGGAGAGGGACCGACTTCTCGCGGAAGTCGTGACAGTTTCACACTTAACTTGACTAAACAGCAGGATCTAAAGCATTGAGGTTTGCTTCCTTCTTCATCAAGTAGACTTCCTGATATGACCATATTTGGTTTTAGGCTCGTTGCTAAGGTGTTGAGTATGTTATTTACTAAGGCTTAATGTTATTTGTATTCCCTTATGGAGACA
>NW_026290573.1:0-19845 GCF_023373465.1 Oncorhynchus keta
GGGCGATAGGTGTTAGGTGTAGTTACCTAGACATAGAGAGAGAGTTGGCTCCCAGGGGACCACCGGACACTGGGGCGATAGGTGTTAGGTGTAGTTACCTAGACATGACTGAGAAGACACATGACCTGGTAGTAGACCAGTGTCAACATGACTGAGAAGACACATGACCTGGTAGTAGACCAGTGTCAACATGACTGAAGACACATGACCTGGTAGTAGACCAGTGTCAACATGACTGAAGACACATGACCTGGTAGTAGACCCAGTGTCAACATGACTGAAGACACATGACCTGGTAGTAGACCAGTGTCAACATGACTGAAGACACATGACCTGGTAGTAGACCAGTGTCAACATGACTGAAGACACATGACCTGGTAGTAGACCAGTGTCAACATGACTGAGAAGACACATTGACCTGGTAGTAGACCAGTGTCAACATGACTGAGATGACACATTGACCTGGTAGTAGACCAGTGTCAACATGACTGAGAAGACACATGACCTGGTAGTGAGACCAGTGTCAACATGACTGATGACACATTGACCTGGTAGTAGACCAGTGTCAACATGACTGAAGACACATGACCTGGTAGTAGACCAGTGTCAACATGACTGAGATGACACATTGACCTGGTAGTAGACCAGTGTCAACATGAGCGGAGAAGACACATGACCTGGTAGTAGACCAGTGTCAGCATGACTGAGAAGACACATGACCTGGTAGTAGACCAGTGTCAGCATGACTGAGATGACACATTGACCTGGTAGTAGACCAGTGTCAACATGACGGAAGACACATGACCTGGTAGTAGGCCAGTGTCAACATGACTGAAGACACATTGACCTGGTAGTAGACCAGTGTCAACATGACTGAGAAGACACATGACCTGGTAGTAGACCAGTGTCAACATGACTGAGAAGACACATGACCTGGTAGTAGACCAGTGTCAGCATGACTGAGAAGACACATGACCTGGTAGTAGACCAGTGTCAACATGACTGAGAAGACACATGACCTGGTAGTAGACCAGTGTCAACATGACTGAAGACACATTGACCTGGTAGTAGACCAGTGTCAACATGACTGAGATGACACATTGACCTGGTAGTAGACCAGTGTCAGCATGACTGAAGACACATGACCTGGTAGTAGACCAGTGTCAACATGACTGAGATGACACATTGACCTGGTAGTAGACCAGTGTCAACATGACTGAGAAGACATGACCTGGTAGACCAGTGTCAACATGAGCTGAGATGACACATTGACCTGGTAGTAGACCAGTGTCAACATGACGAGAAGACACATGACCTGGTAGTAGACCAGTGTCAGCATGACTGAGAAGACACATGACCTGGTAGTAGACCAGTGTCAACATGACTGAGATGACACATTGACCTGGTAGTAGACCAGTGTCAACATGACGGGAGAAGACACATGACCTGGTAGTAGACCAGTGTCAACATGACTGAGAAGACACATTGACCTGGTAGTAGACCAGTGTCAACATGACTGAAGACACATTGACCTGGTAGTAGACCAGTGTCAGCATGACTGAGAAGACAAATTGACCTGGTAGTAGACCAGTGTCAACATGACTGAGATGACACATTGACCTGGTAGTAGACCAGTGTCAACATGACTGAGAAGACACATGACCTGGTAGTAGACCAGTGTCAACATGACTGAGAAGACACATGACCTGGTAGTAGACCAGTGTCAACATGACTGAGAAGACACATGACCTGGTAGTAGACCAGTGTCAACATGACTGAGATGACACATGACCTGGTAGTAGACCAGTGTCAACATGACTGAGAAGACACATGACCTGGTAGTGGACCAGTGTCAACATGACTGAGAAGACATGACCTGGTAGTAGACCAGTGTCAACATGACTGAGAAGACACATGACCTGGTAGTAAAGACAAAACAAAACAAGATGGGAAATATTATGGACATGACTTTGCACTTTTCACTGGCTGTCCCTCAGGTTGTGGCAGGAGGACACATATTTGGCTGCCAAAACTGCACATTTTGTATTGAATTATACTTTTGTGAAATAAATATTCTCTTTGGTCTGAGTGTTTGTCACAGTGTAATAGGAAATGCAGCTCTGTCTCTACCTCTCCCCTGGAGCAAGTGAGCACAGCCTGTCCTCTCTGGGCAGCCAGGTTTGTCTGGCGACCGGTCTCTATAGCCATACTGTCCCTCTCTGGGCACAGGTTTTATCTGTGATGACCGGTCTCTATAAGACTGTCCTCTCTGGGCAGCCAGGTTTGTCTGTACCCGGTCTCTATAGTCAGACTGTCCTCTCTGGGCAGCCAGGTTTTGTCTGTGGCTTGACCGGTCTCTATAGCCAGACTGTCCTCTCTGGGCAGCCAGGTTTGTCTTGACGACCGGTCTCTGTAGCCAGACTGTCCTCTCTGGGCAGCCAGGTTTGTCTGTAACCCGGTCTCTATATGCAGACTGTCCTCTCTGGGCAGCCAGGTTTGTCTGTGGACGACCGGTCTCTATAGCACAGACTGTCCTCTCTGGGCAGCCAGGTTTGTCTGTGACTGACCCGGTCTCTATAGCCAGACTGTCCTCTCTGGGCAGCCAGGTTTGTCTGTGACGACCGGTCTCTATAGCCAGACTGTCCTCTCTGGGCAGCCAGGTTTTGTCTGTGACGACCGGTCTCTATAGCCAGGCGAGTTGCTCACTGAGTCTGTACCTAGTCAATGTTTTCCTCAGTTTTCTATCAGTCACAGTGGTCAGATAGTCTGCCACCATGTACTGTCTGTTTAGACCGGCCAAGCATTGAAGTTTACTTAGATTTTTGTGGTTTTCTAATAGGTGATATATTTTTATTTTTGTTTGTAGGCAAAATGCATTTGGTTGGGCCAGATTTTTGAGGTGCTGTCCTAAGGCTCTATGGGGTTGGTTTGGTTAGTGAACTGAGCCTCAGAACCAGCTGGCTGACTGCTGTCCTAAGGCTCTATGGGGTTGGTTTGGGTTGGTGAACTGAGCCTCAGAACCAGCTGGCTGAGGGGACTCTTCTCTGGTTTCATCTCTTGACATTGTAGAGCTGTGTGATGGAATGTTTTGAGGTCACTTGTTTTTAGATGGTTGTAAGATTTGATGTCTCTTTCTTCTATTAGAATGAGGAGGGTATTGACCCCATTCTGCTCTCCGTGCCTTATTTGGAGGTTTTCGTTGCACTTGCAATACAGTCTTGTAAAACTCTGCATGCAGTATTTCCATTGGATGTTTGTCCCATTTGGTAAATTAATTATTCGAGATTGGACCCCATACTTCACTGCCATATAGAGCAACTGGTTCTATAACTGATTGGAACATGTTGAGCCAGATTCTAAATGGAAATTCGATTTTGATGTTCCCTTTAATGGCATAGAATGCTCTTCTTGCTTTGTCTCTCAGCTCATTCATTCACAGCCATGTGAAAGCTACCTGTGTTGCTGATATTTAGTCCCTAGATGGGTCGTTTGTGGTCCTTCTTGGTCCTTCTGTAGCTCGGTGGTAGAGCATGGCGTTTTTGGTGTGTTCTAATAGAACTGTGTCCAAACGTCTGCTAAATGGCATATATTGTGTATTATTATTTTATACGTTTTGGTTGTCATCCTTATTTCGGACCTTTTTTGGAATATCATGTTATATTTGTTTGTTTTTCGGTTAACGGTCAGAGTCCAGGTCTGACAGAACCTGTGGTTAACGGTCAGGATCAGGTCTGACAGAACCTGTGGTTAGCGGTCAGAGCCCAGGTCTGACAGAACCTGTGGTTAACGGTCAGAGCCCAGGTCTGACAGAACCTGTGGTTAACGGTCAGAGCCCAGGTCTGACAGAACCTGTGGTTAGCGGTCAGAGCCCAGGTCTGATAGAACCTGTGGTTAATGGTCAGAGCCCAGGTCTGACAGAACCTGTGGTTAAGGTCTGACAGAACCTGTGGTTAACGGTCAGAGCCCAGGTCTGACAGAACCTGTGGTTAACGGTCAGAGCACAGGTCTGACAGAACCTGTGGTTAACGGTCAGAGCCCAGGTCTGACAGAACCTGTGGTTAACGGTCAGAGCCCAGGTCTGACAGAACCTGTGGTTAGTCCAGACGGTCAGAGCCCAGGTCTGACAGAACCTGTGGTTAACGGTCAGAGCCCAGGTCTGACAGAACCTGTGGTTAACGGTCAGAGCCCAGGTCTGACAGAACCTGTGGTTAATGGTCAGAGCCCAGGTCTGACAGAACCTGTGGTTAACGGTCAGAGCCCAGGTCTGCCCAGAACCTGTGGTTAACGGGTCAGAGCCCAGGTCTGACAGAACCTGTGGTTAACGGTCAGAGCCCAGGTCTGACAGAACCTGTGGTTAACGGTCAGAGCCCAGGTCAGACAGAACCTGTGGTTGACAGAACGGTCAGAGCCCAGGTCTGACAGAACCTGTGGTTAACGGTCAGAGCCCAGGTCTGACAGAACCTGTGGTTAACGGTCAGAGCCCAGGTCTGACAGAACCTGTGGTTAACGGTCAGAGTCAGGTCTGACAGAACCTGTGGTTAACGGTCAGAGCCCAGGTCTGACAGAACCTGCGGTTAGCGGTCAGAGCCGTCTGACAGAACCTGCGGTTAACGGTCAGAGCCCAGGTCTGACAGAACCTGCGGTTAACGGTCAGAGCCCAGGTCCGACAGAACCTGCGGTTAGCGGTCAGAGTCCAGGTCCGACAGAACCTGCGGTTAACGGTCAGAGCCCAGGTCCGACAGAACCTGCGGTTAACGGTCAGAGCCAGGTCTGACCCAGAACCTGCGGTTAACGGTCAGAGCCCAGGTCCGACAGAACCTGCGGTTAACGGTCAGAGCCCAGGTCTGACAGAACCTGCGGTTAGCGGTCAGAGCCCAGGTCTGACAGAACCTGCGGTTAACGGTCAGAGCCCAGGTCTGACAGAACCTCGGTTAACGGTCAGAGCCCAGGTCTGACAGAACCTGCGGTTAACGGTCAGAGCCCAGGTCTGACAGAACCTGCGGTTAACGGTCAGAGCCCAGGTCTGACAGAACCTGTGGTTAACGGTCAGAGCCCAGGTCTGACAGAACCTGTGGTTAACGGTCAGAGCCCAGGTCTGACAGAACCTGTGGTTAACGTCTGTCAGAGCACAGGTCTGACAGAACCTGTGGTTGCGGTCAGAGTCAGGTCTGACAGAACCTGTGGTTAACGGTCAGAGCCCAGGTCTGACAGAGCCTGTGGTTAACGGGCCAGAGCCCAGGTCTGACAGAACCTGTGGTTAATGGTCAGAGCCCAGGTCTGACAGAACCTGTGGTTAACGGTCAGAGGCAGGTCTGACAGAACCTGTGGTTAACGGTCAGGAATCCAGGTCTGACAGAACCTGTGGTTAACGGACCCAGAGCCCAGGTCTGACAGAACCTGTGGTTAATGGTCAGAGCCCAGGTCTGACAGAACCTGTGGTTAACGGTCAGAGCCCAGGTCTGACAGAACCTGTGGTTGTGGTCAGAGCCCAGGTCAGACAGAACCTGTGGTTATCGGTCCAGAGCCCAGGTCTGACAGAACCTGTGGTTAGCGGTCAGAGCCCTGATTAAGGTCTGACAGAACCTGTGGTTAACGGTCAGAGCCAGGTCTGACAGAACCTGTGGTTAACGGTCAGAGTCCAGGTCTGACAGAACCTGCGGTTAACGGTCCAGAGCCCAGGTCTGACAGAACCTGCGATTGCGGTCAGAGCCCAGGTCTGACAGAACCTGCGGTTAACGGACAGAGCCCAGGTCTGACAGAACCTGTAGTTATGGTCAGAGCCAGGTCTGACAGAACCTGTGGTTAACGGTCAGAGCCCAGGTCGGAGCAGAACCTGTGGTTAACGGTCAGGAGCCCAGGTCTGACAGAACCTAGTTAACGGTCAGAGCCCAGGTCTGACAGAACCTGTGGTGCCGGTCCAGAGCCCAGGTCTGACAGAACCTGTGGTTAGCGGTCAGAGTCCAGGTCTGACAGAACCTGCGGTTAACGGTCAGAGCCCAGGTCTGACAGAACCTGCGGTTGCGGTCAGAGCCCAGGTCTGACAGAACCTGCGGTTAACGGTCAGAGCCCAGGTCTGACAGAACCTGCGGTTAGCGGTCAGAGCCAGGTCCGACAGAACCTGCGGTTAACGGTCAGAGTCAGGTCCGACAGAACCTGCGGTTAGCAGTCAGAGCCCAGGTCCGACAGAACCTGCGGTTAGCGGTCAGAGCCCAGGTCTGACAGAACCTGCGGTTAACGGTCAGAGCCCAGGTCCGACAGAACCTGCGGTTAGCGGTCAGAGCCCAGGTCTGACAGAACCTGCGGTAACGGTCAGAGCCCAGGTCTGACAGAACCTGCGGTTAACGGTCAGAGCCCAGGTCTGACAGAACCTGCGATTAGCTTGGTCAGAGCCCAGGTCTGACAGAACCTGCGATTGCGGTCCAGAGCCCAGGTCTGACAGAACCTGCGGTTAACGGTCAGAGCCCAGGTCTGACAGAGCCTGCGGTTAGCGGTCAGGCCCAGGTCTGACAGAACCTGTGGTTAACGGTCAGAGCCCAGGTCTGACAGAACCTGTGGTGCCGGTCAGAGCACAGGTCTGACAGCCCAGAACCTGTGGTTAACGGTCAGGGTCAGGTCTGACAGAACCTGTAGTTACGGTCAGAGCCCAGGTCTGCCAGAACCTGTGGTGCCCGGTCAGAGCCCAGGTCCTGACAGAACCTGTGGTGGTCAGAGCCCAGGTCTGACAGAACCTGTGGTTAGCGGTCAGAGCCCAGGTCTGGGCAGAAGGCCTGTGGTTAACGGTCAGAGGCAGGTCTGGCAGAACCTGTGGTTAACGGACAGAGCCCAGGTCTGACAGAACCTGGTTAGCGGTCAGAGCCCAGGTCTGACAGAACCTGTGGTGGGTCAGAGCCGTCTGACAGAACCTGTGGTTAACGGTCAGAGCCCAGGTCAGACCCAGAACCTGTGGTTAACGGTCAGGAGCCCAGGTCTGACAGAACCTGTGGTTAACGGTCAGAGCCCAGGTCTGACAGAACCTGTGGTTAACGGTCAGAGCCCAGGTCTGACCAGAACCTGTAGTTAGCAGTCAGAAGTCCAGGTCTGACAGAACCTGCGGTTAACGGTCCCAGAGCCAGGTCTGACAGAACCTGCGGTTAACGGTCAGAGCCCAGGTCTGACAGAACCTGCGGTTAGCGGTCAGAGCCCAGGTCTGACAGAACCTGCGGTTAGCGGTCCAGAGCCCAGGTCCGACAGAACCTGCGGTTAACGGTCAGAGTCAGGTCGACCAGAACCTGCGGTTAGCAGTCAGAGCCAGGTCCGACAGAACCTGCGGTTAGCGGTCAGGCCCAGGTCCGACAGAACCTGCGGTTAGCGGTCAGAGCCCAGGTCTGACAGAACCTGCGGTTGCGGTCCAGAGCCCAGGTCTGACAGAACCTGCGGTTAGCGGTCAGAGCCCAGGTCTGACAGAACCTGCGGTTAACGGTCAGAGCCCAGGTCTGACAGAACCTGTGATTAGCGGTCAGAGCCCAGGTCTGACAGAACCTGCGGTTATTGGTCAGAGCCAGGTCTGACAGAACCTGTGGTTAACGGTCAGAGCCCAGGTCTGACAGAACCTGTGGTTAACGGTCAGGGACCCAGGTCTGGCAGAACCTGTGGTTAGCGGTCAGGAGTCCGGTCTGACAGAACCTGTGATTATCGGTCCAGAGCCCAGGGTCTGACAGAACCTGTGGTTAGGGTCCAGAGCCCAGGTCTGATTAACGGTCAGAGCCCAGGTCTGACAGAACCTGTGGTTAATGGTCAGAGAGTCCAGGTCTGACAGAACCTGTGATTAACGGTCCAGAGCTCAGGTCTGACAGAACCTGTAGTTGGGCCGAGCCCAGGTCTGACAGAACCTGTGGTTGTGGTCAGGGTCCAGGTCTGACAGAACCTGTGGTTAACGGGCCGAGCCCAGGTCAACCCAGAACCTGTGGTTAATGGTCAGAGTCCAGGTCTGACAGAACCTGTGGTTGCGGGTCAGAGCCCAGGTCTGAGCAGAACCTGTGGTTAATGGTCAGAGTCAGGTCTGACAGAACCTGTGATTATCGGTCAGAGCCCAGGTCTGACAGAACCTGGTTAAGGGTCAGAGCCCAGGTCTGATTAACGGTCAGAGCCAGGTCTGACAGAACCTGTGGTTAGCGGTCAGAGCACAGGTCTGACAGAACCTGTGGTTAGCGGTCAGAGTCCAGGTCTGACAGAACCTGTGGTTGCGGTCAGAGCCAGGTCTGACAGAACCTGCGGTTAACGGTCAGAGTCCCAGGTCTGACAGAACCTGTAGTTACGGTCAGAGCCCAGGTCTGACAGAACCTGCGGTTAACGGTCAGAGCCCAGGTCTGACAGAACCTGTGGTTAGCAGTCCAGAGGCCCAGGTCTGAGCAGAACCTGTGGTTAACGGACAGAGCCCAGGTCTGACAGAACCTGTGGTTAACGGTCAGAGCCAGGTCTGACAGAACCTGTAGTTAGCAGTCCAGAGCCCAGGTCTGACAGAACCTGTAGTTACGGTCAGAGCTTGGGTCAGACAGAACCTGTGGTTAGCGGTCAGAGCCCAGGTCTGACAGAACCTGTGGTTAGCGGTCAGAGGCCCAGGTCTGACAGAACCTGTGGTTGCGGTCCAGGCCCAGGTCTGACAGAACCTGTGGTTAACGGTCAGAGCCAGGTCTGACAGAACCTGCGGTTAACGGTCAGAGCCCAGGTCTGACAGAACCTGCGGTTAACGGTCAGAGCCCAGGTCTGACAGAACCTGCGGTTAACGGTCAGAGCCAGGTCCGACAGAACCTGCGGTTAGCGGTCAGGGTCAGGTCTGACAGAACCTGCGGTTAGCGGTCAGAGCCCAGGTCCGACAGAACCTGTGGTTATGAGGCAGGTCTGACAGAACCTGCGGTTGCGGTCAGAGCCCAGGTCTGACAGAACCGGTGGTTAGCGGTCCAGAGCCCAGGTCGGCCCAGAACCTGTGGTTGCGGTCAGAGCCCAGGTCTGACAGAACCTGTGGTAACGGTCAGAGCCCAGGTCTGACAGAACCTGTGGTGCTGGTCAGAGCCCAGGTCTGACAGAACCTGTGGTTAACGGTCCAGAGCCCAGGTCTGACAGAACCTGTGGTTAGCGGTCAGAGTCCAGGTCTGACAGAACCTGTGATTATCGGTCAGAGCCCAGGTCTGGCAGAACCTGTGGTTAAGGGTCAGAGCCAGGTCTGATTAACGGTCAGAGGCCCAGGTCTGACAGAACCTGTGGTTAATGGTCAGAGCCCAGGTCTGACAGAACCTGTGGTTAACGGTCAGAGTCAGGTCTGACAGAACCTGTGATTATCGGTCAGAGTCCAGGTCTGACAGAACCTGTGATTAACGGTCAGAGCCCAGGTCTGACAGAACCTGTGGTTAACGGGCCGAGCCCAGGTCTGACAGAACCTGTGGTTAATGGTCAGAGTCCAGGTCTGACAGAACCTGTGGTTAGCGGGCCGAGCCCAGGTCTGACAGAACCTGTAGTTGTGGTCAGAGTCAGGTCTGACAGAACCTGTGGTTGGTCAGAGCCCAGGTCTGACAGAACCTGTGGTTAATGGTCAGAGTCAGGTCTGACAGAACCTGTGGTTACGGTCAGAGGCAGGTCTGACAGAACCTGTGGTTAATGGTCAGGAGTCAGGTCTGACAGAACCTGTGATTATCGGTCAGAGCCCAGGTCTGACAGAACCTGTGGTTAATGGTCAGAGTCCAGGTCTGACAGAAACTGTGAAAACGTCTAGGTGCTGCTGCAACCCCTCTTTAGTGGGAGACAGCAGCACCAGGTCTATTAGTGCAACTTGAGGACACTTGATTTCAGTGTTGTGTAGAGGTGATACCAGGTGCTGCCGATTCTTCTAATGTTTTTGCCAAATCATTAATGTAGATGTTAAATAGTGTTTGGACTTATTGGGCAGCCCTGTTCCTCTCCCCCGTCCCTGAGAGAAGAATCTGTTTGCTTGTTGCCAATTTTAACCGCACATTTGTTTTAGTGTACATTGATTTAACAAAATCATATGTTTTCCCTCAATACCACTTTCTATTAGTTTATAAAAAAGACCTTCATGCCCAAATTTGAATCAAATGCTTTCTTGAAATCTACAAAACACGAGTTGATTTTGCCTTTGTTTTGTTTACTTGTTGATCAATTAGAGTGTGAAGGGTGTAAATGTGGTCTGTTGGATGATCATTGTTTAGAAATCAATCTGGCTTCTGCTCAGGGCGTTGTGTTCATCAAGGAAATGATGTAGCCTGCTATTTATAATACTTACTGCAGAGAATTTTACCCAAGTTGCTGGTTGATGCAAATTCCTTTGTTATTATTTGGGTCAAATTTGTCTCCATTTTTTATAGATTGTTGTGATCAATCCCTGGTTCCAAATATCAGGGAAAATATCTGCAGTGAGGATAATGTTGAAAAGTTTGAGTTTTGCCAATTTGAATTTGTGGTCTGTATATTTGATAATTTCATTTAAAATACTGTCACGCCTTGGTCTTAGTATTTTGTGTTTTTCTTTAATTATTTGTTCAGGCCAGGGTGTGACATGGGTTTATTGTATTGTCGTATTGAGTTTTTTGTAGGCATTGGGATTGTGGTTGATTAGGGGTGTGTCTAGCATACGCTTGGCTGCCTGAGGCGGTTTCTCAATCAGAGTCAGGTGATTCTTGTTGTCTCTGATGGGGAACCGTATTTAGGTAGCCTGAGTTTCACTGTGTATTTCGTGGGTGATTGTTCCTGTCTCTGTGTAGTTTCACCAGATAGGCTGTAATTAGGTTTCGCGTTCCGTTTGTTGTTTTTGTATTTTGTATAGTTATTTCATGTGTCACTTTTTCCATTAAAGTCATGAGTAACCACCACGCTGCATTCGGTCCGACTCTCTTTCTACAAACAAAGAACGCCGTTACAGAATCACCCACCACACTCGGACCGAGCAGTGTGTTAACAGGCAGCAGCAAGGGAGGACGTTATGGACAGCAGAGGCATGGGTATACGACGTGGGGGAAGTAAAATAGACAGGTGGGCGGTCGACCCAGAGAGAATGCAGGAGCCCGCCTGGGATTTTGCTGGAGCAGTGCGAAGAGGGCTATAGGAGAATGGAGTCGAAAAGAAAGCCACGGCGGCGCAGAGCTAAATCCGAAAGTAACCCCCAAATATTTATTGGGGAGGGCTCCAGGAAGAGTAGCAGAGTCAGGAGTCAGACCTGAGCCTACTCTCCCTGTTAATCGTGAAGAGCAGCTGCAGTGGGAGAGGCTGCACCATTTGGAGAATTGGACATGGGAGGAAGAAACTGGATGGAAAAGGACCTGGGCTCAGCCTGGTGAATACCGCCCCAAGGAGGAACTAGATGCGGCTAAAGCGGAGGCGCTGGTATGAGGAGGCAGCACGGCGATGCGGATGGAAGCCCGAAAAGCAGCCCAAAAAAAAAAAGTATTGGGGGGCTTTCAGGGAGTATGGCTATGCCAGGTAGGAGACCTGTAAACTCCTGTGCTTACCGGTGGGCTAGAGAGACCGGGCAGACACCGTGTTATGCTATGGAGCGATAGCCGAAAGGGTTCATACCAGCCCTTCCTATTGGTCGGGCTAGTGGGCATCGAGCCAGGTAAGCTTGGGCAGGCTCGGTGCTCAAGAGCCCCAGTGCGCCTGCACGGTCCGGTCTATCCAGAACTACCTCCACACACCAGTCCTCCGGTAGCAGCTCCCCGCACCAGGCTTCCTGTGCGTGTCCTCGCTCCAGTATCACCAGTGCCAGCACCACGCATCAGGCCTACAGTGCGCCTCGCCTCTCCTGTGCTGTCGGAGTCTCCCGCCTCTCCAGCGCTGTCGAAGCCTTTCCCCTCTCCTGCGCTACCGGAGTCTCCCGCCTGTTCAGCGCTATCAGAGCCTTCCTTCCCTCCTGCGCTGTCGGAGTCTCCCGCCTGTTCAGCGCTATCAGAGCCTTCCTCCTCTACAGCGCTGTCGGAGTCTCTCGCCTGTTCAGCACTGCCAGAGCCTTCCTTCCCTCCTGCGCTACTGGAGTCTCCTGTCTGTTCAGCGCTATCAGAGCCTTCCTCCTCTACAGCGCTGCCGGAGCCTCCTGCCTGTTCGGAGCAGCCTGAGCTGCCAGTTTGCAGGGAGCTGTCAGTCTGCAAGGTGCTGTCAGTCTGCATGAAGCAGCCAGAGCTGTCAGTCTGCAAAGAGCTGCCAGTCTGCAGGGTGCTGTCAGCCTGTTAGTGTTAGTGGGCTGACTGTGAAGGCTCTGAGAGAGGTGTTAGTGGGCTGACTGTGAAGGCTCTGAGAGAGGTGTTAGTGGGCTGACTGCGAAGGCTCTGAGAGAGGTGTTAGTGGGCTGACTGTGAAGGCTCTGAGAGAGGTGTTAGTGGCCTGACTGTGAAGGCTCTGAGATACTCTGGGTTGGTCTGAGAGAGGTGTTAGTGGGCTGACTGTGAAGTCTCTTAGAGAGGTGTTAGTGGGCTGACTGTGAAGGCTCTGAGAGAGGTGTTAGTGGGCTGACTGTGAAGGCTCTGAGAGAGGTGTTAGTGGGGCTGACTGTGAAGGCTCTGAGAGAGGTGTTAGTGGGCTGACTGTGAAGGCTCTGAGAGAGGTGTTAGTGGGCTGACTGTGAAGGCTCTGAGAGACTCTGGGTTTGGTCGGTGAGGAAGTAGTCTACAGCGCTGCTGCCAAGGGATGAGCTGTAGGTGTACCTACCAAGAGTCCCCTCTCAGCCTACCATTGACTATGTACAGACACAGTGTTCCACAGAGCTGTAGTTGGACCTACCAAAAAGAGTCCCCCTCTCAGCCTTCCATTGACTATGTACAGACCCAGTGTTCCACAGAGCTGTAGGTGTACCTACCAAAAGAGTCCCTCTCAGCCTACCATTGACTATGTACAGACCCAGTGTTCCACAGAGCTGTAGGTGTACCTACCAAGAGTCCCCTCTCAGCCTACCATTGACTATGTACAGACACAGTGTTCCACAGAGCTGTAGGTGTACCTACCAAGAGTCCCCTCTCAGCCTACCATTGACTATGTACAGACCCAGTGTTCCACAGAGCTGTAGGTGTACCTACCTAAAGAGTCCCCTCTCAGCCTTCCATTGACTATGTACAAACCCAGTGTTCCACAGAGCTGTAGGTGTACCTCCCAAAAGAGTCCCCTCTCAGCCTACCATTGACTATGTACAGACACAGTGTTCCACAGAGCTGTAGGTGTACCTACCAAGAGTCCCCTCTCAGCCTACCATTGACTATGTACAGACCCAGTGTTCCACAGAGCTGTAGGTGTACCTACCAAAAGAGTCCCCTCTCAGCCTACCATTGACTATGTACAGACCCAGTGTTCCACAGAGCTGTAGGTGTACCTACCAAGAGTCCCCTCTCAGCCTACCATTGACTATGTACAGACCCAGTGTTCCACAGAGCTGTAGTTGGACCTGCAAAGTGAGTCCTCTCAGCCTACCATTGACTATGTACAGACCCAGTGTTCACAGAGCTGTAGTGTACCTACCAAAAGAGTCCCCTCTCAGCCTACCATTGACTATGTACAGACCCAGTGTTCCACAGAGCTGTAGGTGTACCTACCAAAGAGTCCCCTCTCAGCCTACCGTGACTATGTACAGACCCAGTGTTCCACAGAGCTGTAGGTGTACCTACCTGTGTCCCCTCTCAGCCTACCATTGACTATGTACAGACCCAGTGTTCCACAGAGCTGTAGTTGGACCTACCAAGAGTCCCCTGGCTCAGCCTACCATTGACTGGTACAGACCCAGTGTTCCCACAGAGCTGTAGGTGTACCTACCAAAAGAGTCCCCTCTCAGCCCCCATTGACTATGTACAGACCCAGTGTTCCACAGAGCTGTAGGTGGACCTACCAAAGTCCCTCTCAGCCTTCCATTGACTGTGTACAGACCCAGTGTTCCACAGAGCTGTAGTTGGACCTACCAAAAGAGTCCCCTCTCAGCCTTCCATTGACTATGTACAGACCCAGTGTTCCACAGAGCTGTAGGTGTACCTCCCAAAGAGTCCCTCTCAGCCTACCATTGACTATGTACAGACACAGTGTTCCACAGAGCTGGGGGTGGACCTGGGGAGCTCTCAGCCTACCATTGACTATGTACAGACCCAGTGTTCCACAGAGCTGTAGGTGTACCTACCTAAAGAGTCCCCTCTCAGCCTACCATTGACTATGTACAGACCCAGTGTTCCACAGAGCTGTATGTGTACCTACCAGAAGAGTCCCCTCTCAGCCTACCATTGACTATGTACAGACCCAGTGTTCCACAGATCTGTAGGTGTACCTGGGTGGGTGTAGTGTGAGGATGGTGGAGTTCTTGTGCTCATCTTACCATGACCCTCGGCCTATCACATGTGAGCATAGTAGATGTGAGTATTTGTTTAATGTCACTCATTTGGTTGGTGGGGGCTCGGCCAGTTGCTCCTCTCACAGCCAAGTGTGGGTCTGCGGTGGGAGGCGGGGGGTAGGGGCCTCGTCTGGGTGGCTACAGGCTGGGCTGGGGTGGTCTGTGTTGCGCTGGCTGTGGTGGGCATTGATGTTGGTGGTGCTGTCTCCGTGGCTGGGGTTCCAGGATGCTGGTCCGGGCGTTGTGGTGATCTTGGCGGGGGGTGCTCCTCTGTTCCTGGGTGGAGGTCAGACTGCGGTTTTAAGCGGCGTCCTTGAGAGTCTTGGCAAGGATGGGGACTGTCTCCCTGTACAGGTGAACAGGGTCATAGAGACGGTCCAGATCGAGGGTGGGATGGTGGGGACTGTCTCCCTGTACAGGTGAACAGGGTCATAGAGACAGTCCAGATCGAGGGTGGGATGGTGGGGACTGTCTCCCTGTACAGGTGAACATGGTCATAGAGACGGTCCAGATCGAGGATGGGATGGTGGGGACTGTCTCCATGTACAGGTGAACATGGTCATAGAGACGGTCCAGATCGAGGGTGGTATGGTGGGGACTGTCTCCCTGTACAGGTGAACAGGGTCATAGAGACGGTCCAGATCGAGGGTGGGGTGGTGGGGACTGTCTCCCTGTACAGGTGAACATGGTCATAGAGACGGTCCAGATCGAGGGTGGTATGGTGGGGACTGTCTCCATGTACAGGTGAACAGGGTCATAGAGACGGTCCAGATCGAGGGGGTGGGGTGGTGGGGACTGTCTCCCTGTACAGGTGAACATGGTCATAGAGACAGTCCAGATCGAGGTGGGATGGTGGGGACTGTCTCCCTGTACAGGTGAACAGGGTCATAGAGACGGTCCAGATCGAGGTGGGGTGGTGGGGACTGTCTCCCTGTACAGGTGAACATGGTCATAGAGACGGTCCAGATCGAGGGTGGGATGGTGGGGACTGTCTCCCTGTACAGGTGAACATGGTCTAGAGACAGTCCAGATCGAGGTGGGGTGGTGGGGACTGTCTCCCTGTACAGGTGAACATGGTCATAGAGACAGTCCAGATCGAGGGTGGGATGGTGGGGACTGTCTCCATGTACAGGTGAACATGGTCATAGAGACGGTCCAGATCGAGGTGGGATGGTGGGGACTGTCTCCCTGTACAGGTGAACATGGTCATAGAGACAGTCCAGATCGAGGTGGGATGGTGGGGACTGTCTCCATGTACAGGTGAACATGGTCATAGAGACAGTCCAGATCGAGGTGGGATGGTGGGGACTGTCTCCATGTACAGGTGAACATGGTCATAGAGACGGTCCAGATCGAGGTGGGGACTGTCTCCTGTACAGGTGAACATGGTCATAGAGACAGTCCAGATCGAGGGTGGGATGGTGGGGACTGTCTCCTGTACAGGTGAACATGGTCATAGAGACGGTCCAGATCGAGGTGGGGTGGTGGGGACTGTCTCCCTGTACAGGTGAACATGGTCATAGAGACGGTCCAGATCGAGGGTGGATGGTGGGGACTGTCTCCCTGTACAGGTGAACAGGGTCATAGAGACGGTCCAGATCGAGGGTGGGTGGTGGGGACTGTCTCCTGTACAGGTGAACAGGGTCATAGAGACGGTCCAGATCGAGGGTGGGATGGTGGGGACTGTCTCCTGTACAGGTGAACATGGTCATAGAGACGGTCCAGATCGAGGGTGGGATGGTGGGGACTGTCTCCTGTACAGGTGAACAGGGTCATAGAGATGGTCAGATCGAGGTGGGAGGGTGGTGGGGACTGTCTCCTGTACAGGTGAACATGGTCATAGAGACAGTCCAGATCGAGGGTGGGATGGTGGGGACTGTCTCCTGTACAGGTGAACATGGTCATAGAGACGGTCCAGATCGAGGGTGGGGTGGTGGGGACTGTCTCCCTGTACAGGTGAACATGGTCATAGAGATGGTCCAGATCGAGGGTGGGATGGTGGGGACTGTCTCCTGTACAGGTGAACATGGTGATAGAGACGGTCCAGATCGAGGGTGGGATGGTGGGGACTGTCTCCTGCACAGGTGAACATGGTCATAGAGACGGTCCAGATCGAGGTGGGATGGTGGGGACTGTCTCCCTGTACAGGTGAACATGGTCATAGAGACGGTCCAGATCGAGGGTGGGATGGTGGGGACTGTCTCCTGTACAGGTGAACAGGGTCATAGAGATGGTCCAGATCGAGGGTGGTGGGGACTGTCTCCTGTACAGGTGAACATGGTCATAGAGACAGTCCAGATCGAGGGTGGGGTGGTGGGGACTGTCTCCTGTACAGGTGAACATGGTATAGAGACAGTCCAGATCGAGGTGGGATGATGGGGACTGTCTCCTGTACAGGTGGACATGGTGATAGAGACGGTCCAGATCGAGGGTGGTATGGTGGGGACTGTCTCCTGTACAGGTGAACATGGTCATAGAGACGGTCCAGATCGAGGGTGGGGTGGTGGGGGACTGTCTCCTGTACAGGTGAACAGGGTCATAGAGACGGTCCAGATCGAGGGTGGGATGGTGGGGACTGTCTCCCTGTACAGGTGAACAGGGTCATAGAGACGGTCCAGATCGAGGGTGGGATGGTGGGGACTGTCTCCTGTACAGGTGAACAGGGTCATAGAGATGGTCCAGATCGAGGGTGGGGTGGTGGGGACTGTCTCCTGTACAGGTGAACATGGTCATAGAGACAGTCCAGATCGAGGGTGGGATGGTGGGGACTGTCTCCCTGTACAGGTGAACATGGTCATAGAGACGGTCCAGATCGAGGGTGGGGTGGTGGGGACTGTCTCCCTGTACAGGTGAACATGGTCATAGAGATGGTCCAGATCGAGGGTGGGATGGTGGGGACTGTCTCCTGTACAGGTGAACATGGTCATAGAGACGGTCCAGATCGAGGGTGGGATGGTGGGGACTGTCTCCTGTACAGGTGAACATGGTCATAGAGACGGTCCAGATCGAGGTGGGATGGTGGGGACTGTCTCCTGTACAGGTGAACATGGTCCTAGAGACGGTCCAGATCGAGGGTGGGATGGTGGGGACTGTCTCCTGTACAGGTGAACAGGGTCATAGAGATGGTCCAGATCGAGGGTGGGGTGGTGGGGACTGTCTCCTGTACAGGTGAACATGGTCATAGAGACAGTCCAGATCGTGGGGTGGTGGGGACTGTCTCCTGTACAGGTGAACATGGTATAGAGACAGTCCAGATCGAGGTGGGATGATGGGGACTGTCTCCCTGTACAGGTGGACATGGTGATAGAGACGGTCCAGATCGAGGTGGTATGGTGGGGACTGTCTCCTGTACAGGTGAACATGGTCATAGAGACGGTCCAGATCGAGGGTGGGGTGGTGGGGACTGTCTCCTGTACAGGTGAACATGGTATAGAGACAGTCCAGATCGAGGGTGGGATGATGGGGACTGTCTCCTGTACAGGTGGACATGGTGATAGAGACGGTCCAGATCGAGGGAGGGTGGTATGGTGGGGACTGTCTCCCTGTACAGGTGAACATGGTCATAGAGACGGTCCAGATCGAGGGATGGGGACTGTCCCCCTGTACAGGTGAACAGGGTCATAGAGACGGTCCAGATCGATGGTGGGATGGGGGACTGTCTCCCTGTACAGGTGAACATGGTCATAGAGACAGTCCAGATCGAGGAGTGGGATGATGGGGACTGTCTCCTGTACAGGTGAACAGGGTCATAGAGACGGTCCAGATCGAGGGTGGGTGGTGGGGACTGTCTCCTGTACAGGTGAACAGGGTCATAGAGACGGTCCAGATCGAGGGTGGGATGGTGGGGACTGTCTCCCTGTACAGGTGAACATGGTCATAGAGACGGTCCAGATCGAGGGTGGGATGGTGGGGACTGTCTCCTGTACAGGTGAACATGGTCATAGAGACGGTCCAGATCGAGGGTGGGGTGGTGGGGACTGTCTCCTGTACAGGTGAACATGGTCATAGAGACGGTCCAGATCGAGGTGGGGTGGGGGGACTGTCTCCCTGTACAGGTGAACATGGTCATAGAGAC
This sequence comes from Oncorhynchus keta, assembly GCF_023373465.1. Taxonomy (NCBI): domain Eukaryota; kingdom Metazoa; phylum Chordata; class Actinopteri; order Salmoniformes; family Salmonidae; genus Oncorhynchus; species Oncorhynchus keta. The sequence goes on from NW_026290573.1 coordinate 18,417, forward strand.
GGTCCAGATCGAGGGTGGGATGGTGGGGACTGTCTCCCTGTACAGGTGAACATGGTCATAGAGACGGTCCAGATCGAGGGTGGGGTGGTGGGGACTGTCTCCCTGTACAGGTGAACATGGTCATAGAGACGGTCCAGATCGAGGGTGGGGTGGTGGGGACTGTCTCCCTGTACAGGTGAACAGGGTCATAGAGACGGTCCAGATCGAGGGTGGGGACTGTCTCCCTGTACAGGTGAACATGGTCATAGAGACGGTCCAGATCGAGGGTGGGGGTGGTGGGGACTGTCTCCTGTACAGGTAAACATGGTCATAGAGACAGTCCAGATCGAGGGTGGGGGTGGGGACTGTCTCCCTGTACAGATGAACATGGTCATAGAGACTGGTGGGCCACGTTGGGTCGCCGGGCTCAGTCAGAGGGTGGGGTGGTGGGGACTGTCTCCCTGTACAGGTGAACAGGGTCATAGAGACGGTCCAGATCGAGGTGGGGGTGGTGGGGACTGTCTCCCTGTACAGGTGAACAGGGTCATAGAGACGGTCCAGATCGAGGGTGGGGTGGTGGGGACTGTCTCCCTGTACAGGTGAACAGGGTCATAGAGACGGTCCAGATCGAGGGTGGGATGGTGGGGACTGTCTCCTGTACAGGTGAACAGGGTCATAGAGACGGTCCAGATCGAGGGTGGGATGGTGGGGACTGTCTCCTGTACAGGTGAACATGGTCATAGAGACGGTCCAGATCGAGGGTGGGATGGTGGGCCAGGAGAACATGGTCATAGAGACTGGAGTGGAGATGGACTGGAGAGGGTAGAGGGGGCTGGTGGGTGTTGGAGCTGGGGTGTGGCTGGTTTGTTATGGACTGGAGAGGGTAGAGGGGGCTGGTGGGTGTTGGAGCTGGGGTGTGGCTGGTCTGTTATGGACTGGAGAGGGTAGAGGGGGCTGGTGGGTGTTGGAGCTGGGGTGTGGCTGGTCTGTTATGGACTGGAGTGGGGGTATAGGGGCTGGTGGGTGTTGGAGCTGGGGTGTGGCTGGTCTGTTTCTTATGGACTGGAGAGGGTAGAGGGGGCTGGTGGGTGTTGGAGCTGGGGTGTGGCTGTCTGTGTGAGGGCAGTGGGAGGCTGTTCTGTGGGTTGGGGAGAGGGTGCTTAGCAGGCAGGGCTGGGGAGGTCTGGCTGGTTGATCTGGGCTCCTCTGCTGTGTGAGGGCAGGCTACATCATGGGAGGTCTGGCTGGTTGATCTCTGGCTCTCTCTCTCCTGCAGGTCCTCAGGTCATAGAGTGGTCCTCTGGCTGCTCCTGCAGCCTGTCCTCTGTTCTCTGTTCTCTCCTGCAGCCTGTCCTCTGTCCTCTTTCTCTCTCCTGGCCTGTCCTCTGTTCTCTCCCGCAGCCTGTCCTCTGTCTTTCTCTCCTGCAGCCTGTCCCTGTCCTCTTTCTCT
>NW_026290574.1:0-1563 GCF_023373465.1 Oncorhynchus keta
AGTGGCTTCCGTCTGGGCACTCTACCATAAAGGCATGATTAGCGGAGTTCTGCAGAGATGGTTGTCCTTCTGGAAGATTCTCTCATCTCCATAGAGGAACTCTGGAGCTCTGACAGTTTGCTCAGTTTGGCCAGGTGGCCAGCTCTAGGAAGAGTCTTGATGGTTCCAAACTTCTTCCATTGAAGAATAATGGAGGCCTCTGTGTTCTTGGGGACCTTAAATGCTGCAGAAATGTTTTGGTACCTGTCTCCAGATCTGTGCCGACACAATCCTGTCACGGAGCTCGACGGACAGATCCTTCCACCTCATGACTTGGTTTTAACTCTGACATGCACTGTCAACTGTGGGACCTGACATAGACAGGTGTGTGCCTAATCATGTCCAATCAATTGAATTTACCACAGGTGGACTCCAAGTTGTAGAAACATCTCAAGGATCATCTCATAGCAAAAGGTCTGAAAACTTATTTACATAAGCAATTATTTTTTTAAAATTACATTTGCAAGAATTTCTAAAAACCTGTTTTGGCTTTGTCATTATGGGGTATTGTGATGTCATTATGGGATATTGTGATGTCATTATGGGATATTGTGATGTCCTTATGGGATATTGTGTGTAGATTGACGAGGAAAAACATGTCATCAATTTTAGAAGAAGGCTGTAACGTACTAAAATGGGAGAAATGGGAAAGGGTCTGACAGTGCCCTCGGAAAGTATTCAGACCCCTGGACTTTTTCCACATTGTTATGTTACAGCCTAATTCTATAATGAAATTTAAAAAATCCTCAGCAATCTACACACAATAGCCCATAATGACAAAGTGAAAACAGGTTTAGACACTTTTGCAAATGTATAAAAAAAATAAAAAAACATAAAAACAAGAGACTCAAAATTGAGTTCAGATGCTTCCTGTTTCCAATGATCATCCTTGAGATGTTTCTATAACTTGATTTATACAAAATATTAAATATCCACTACTGTTCAAATGTCTGGGGTCACGTAGAAATTGTTTTGAAAGAAAAACACATTGTTTGTCCATTAAAATAACATCAAACTGATCAGAAATACAGTGAAGACATTGTTATTGTTGTAAATGACTATTGTAGCTGGAAACGGCAGATATTTTATGGAACATCTACATATTTCTAGCAACCATCACTCCTGTGATCCAATAGCAATTCATCATTAGAAAACCCTTTTGAGGGCCTCCCGGGTGGCGCAGTGGTTAAGGGCGCTGTACTGCAGCGCCAGCTGTGCCACCAGAGACTCTGGGTTCGAGCCCAGGCTCTGTCGTGACAGGCCGCGACCGGGGGTCTGTGGGGCGACGCACAATTGGCCTAGCCTCGTCCGGTTTAGGGAGAGTTTGGCCGGTAGGGATATCCTCATCACGCACCAGCGACTCCTGTGGCGGGCCGGGCGCAGTGCACGCTAACCAAGGTTGCCAGGTGCACAGTGTTTCCTGTATGCCTAACTTGGTGATTGAGGATATTAAACATTTTCAACGTTCTTAAGACTGTGTGGGCAAAGGCAGGCGTGACAAGTTTTTAAATGTTTTTGCTTGAG
>NW_026290575.1:0-3659 GCF_023373465.1 Oncorhynchus keta
TACAGTACAGACCCTTACTGTACAGACCCCTACAGTACAGACACTTACTGTACAGACACTTACAGTACATACCCTTACAGTACAGACCCTTATTGTACAGACCCTTACTGTACAGACCCTTACTGTACAGACCCCTATTGTAGAGACCCTTACTGTACAGACACCTATTGTAGAGACCCTTACTGTACAGACCCCTATTGTAGAGACCCTTACAGTACAGACCTTAGGGTACAGACACCATATTGTAGAGACCCTTACAGTACAGACCCTTACTGTACAGACCACCTATTACAGTACAGACCCTACTGTACAGACCATACAGTACAGTCTTACAGTACAGACCCTTACTGTACAGACCCTTACTGTACAGACCCTTACTGTACAGACCCTTACTGTACAGACACTTACAGTACAGACACTTACTGTACAGACACTTACAGTACAGACCCTTACAGTACAGACCCTTACTGTACAGACCCTTACAGTACAGACCCTTACTGTACAGACACTTACAGTACAGACCCTTACTGTACAGACACTTACAGTACAGACACTTACAGTACAGACCCTTACTGTACAGACCCTTACAGTACAGACACTTACTGTGCAGACACTTACAGTACAGACACTTACAGTACAGACCCTTACTGTACAGACACTTACAGTACAGACCCTTACAGTACAGACCCTTACTGTACAGACACTTACAGTACAGACCCTTACAGTACAGACACTTACAGTACAGACCCTTACTGTACAGACCCTTACAGTACAGACCCTTACTGTACAGACACTTACAGTACAGATCCTTACTGTACAGACACTTACAGTACAGACCCTTACAGTACAGACCCTTACTGTACAGACCCCTATTGTAGAGACACTTACAGTACAGACCCTTACAGTACAGACCCTTACTGTACAGACACTTACTGTACAGACACTTACAGTACAGACCCTTACAGTACAGACCCTTACTGTACAGACACTTACTGTACAGACACTTACAGTACAGACCCTTACAGTACAGACCCTTACTGTACAGACCCTTACTGTACAGACCCTTACAGTACAGACCCTTACTGTACAGACCCTTACTGTACAGACCCCTATTGTAGAGACCCTTACTGTACAGACACCTATTGTAGAGACCCTTACTGTACAGACACCTATTGTAGAGACCCTTACAGTACAGAGCCTTACTGTACAGACCCTTACTGTACAGACCCTTACTGTACAGACCCTTACAGTACAGACCCTTACAGTACAGACACTTACTGTGCAGACACTTACAGTACAGACACTTACAGTACAGGCCCTTACAGTACAGACCCTTACAGTACAGACACTTACTGTACAGACCCTTACAGTACAGACCCTTACTGTACAGACACTTACAGTACAGATCCTTACTGTACAGACCCTTACTGTACAGACACTTACAGTACAGATCCTTACTGTACAGACCCTTACTGTACAGACACTTACTGTACAGAACCTTACAGTACAGGCCCTTACTGTACAGACACAGTACAGAACCATACTGTACAGACACTTACAGTACAGATCCTTACAGTACAGACCCTTACTGTACAGACCCTTACAGTACAGACACTCACTGTGCAGACACTTACAGTACAGACACTCACTGTGCAGACACTTACAGTACAGACACTTACAGTACAGCCACTTACTGTACAGACCCTTACTGTACAGATCCTTACAGTACAGACCCTTACTGTACAGACCCTTACAGTACAGACACTTACTGTACAGACACTTACAGTACATACCCTTACAGTACAGACCCTTATTGTACAGACCCTTACTGTACAGACCCTTACTGTACAGACCCCTATTGTAGAGACCCTTACTGTACAGACACCTATTGTAGAGACCCTTACTGTACAGACCCCTATTGTAGAGACCCTTACAGTACAGAGCCTTAGGGTACAGACCCATATTGTACATAACCTTACTTTACAGACCCTTACTGTACAGACCCTTACTGTACATACCCTTACAGTACAGACCCTTACTGTACAGACACTTACAGTAGAGACCCTTACAGTACAGACCGTTACTGTACAGACCCTTACAGTACAGACCCTTACTGTACAGACCCTTACAGTACAGACACTTACTGTGCAGACACTTACAGTACAGACACTTACAGTACAGACCCTGTACAGTACAAACAGATCCTTACTGTACAGACACTTACAGTACAGACCCTACAGTACAGACCCTTACTGTACAGACACTTACAGTACAGATCCTTACTGTACAGACACTTACAGTACAGTACAGACTGTACAGACCCCTTACAGTACAGACACTTACCCTTACAGACACTTACAGTACAGACCCTTACAGTACAGACCCACTCACTGTACAGCAGACTTACAGTTACTGTACAGACTTACTTACTATTGTAGAGTACAGACCCTTACTGTACAGCCACTTACTGTACAGACCCTTACAGTACAGACCCTTACTGTACAGACACTTACAGTACAGACTACAATACTACATACTGTACAGTACAGACCCTTACAGTACAGACCCTTACTCACAGTACAGACCCTTACTGTACAGACACTTACAGTACAGACACTTACAGACACTTACAGATCACTTACAGTACAGACCCTTACAGTACAGACCCTTACAGTACAGACCACTGTGCAGACACTTGTACAGACACTCACTGTGCCCTTACAGACACTTACAGACCCTTACTGTACAGCCACTTACTGTACAGACCCTTAGTACAGATCCTTACTGTACAGACACTTACAGTACAGACACACTTACTATACAGACACTTACAGTACATACCCTTACAGTACAGACCCTTCACAGTACAGACCCATTGTGGCAGACTGTACAGACCCCATTGTAGAGACCCTTACTGTACAGACACTGTTACAGAGACCCTTACAGTACAGACCCCATTGTAGAGACTACAGTACAGAGCCTTAGGGTACAGACCCATACAGTAACAGACCCTTACAGTACAGACACTTACTGTACAGACCCTTACTGTACAGACCCTACAGTACAGACCGTTACTGTACAGACACTTACAGTACAGACCCCTGTACAGTACAGACAGACACTTACCGTACAGACACTTACAGTACAGACACTTACTGTACAGACCTACTGTTCTGTACAGACACTTATTGTAGCAGACACTTACAGTACAGACACCTTACAGTACAGACCCATTGTACAGACTTACAGACAGATCCTTACTGTACAGACACTTACTGTACAGACACTTACAGTACAGACCCCTATTGTAGAGACCCTTACTTTACAGAGCCCTATTATAGAGACCCAGTACAGACACATACAGTACAGACCCTTAGGGTACAGAGACCCAGTACAGAACCGTATTGTACAGACCCTTACTGTACAGACCCCTGTACAGACAGTAGAGACCCTTACAGTACAAACTTACAGTACAGACACTTACTGTACAGACACTTACATTACAGACACTTACTGTGCAGACCCTTACAGTACTGACCTCTTACTGTACAGACCTTACAGTAGAGACACTACTGTGCAGACACTTACAGTACAGACACTTACAGTACAGACCCTTACTGTACAGACCCTTACAGTACAGACCCTTACTGTACAGACAC
>NW_026290576.1:0-2714 GCF_023373465.1 Oncorhynchus keta
TCTCTAATCCTCTCTCTGCCTCTCTCTGCAATGCTCTCTTCCTTTCCCTCTAATCCAGGGGTGTCAAAGTCAAATGGACGGAGGGCCAAATAAAAAATTTAGCTACAAGCCGAGGGCCGGACTGTTCGAATGTTCATTGAAAAATGTTTAAATGACGCATATAGTCTAGTGAACCTAATTGAACCTACTGAAAACCTAACAAATATATTCCAATATGATCAGATAAATAAAGCAATATTTTCTTATGGCTCTGTCAGTAATCTTTAATTTTCAACAGACACAAAAGACACATTTCCTTTATATAAAAATCCCCATAACATGAACATTAAATGAAAGAAACCAGTATTCAAGGCACCATCAGTAGCCTATATTTTCTATTTTAGCAAAAGTGGGCTAAATTTACTTCAAAGAAAAAAACAATAATAGCAATTTTCTATCATCCACTCAACTGAAATATTTTTAAAATATAATTGGATTGAAATACAATAAAATAAAGTGCAAAAATCTATTAATCAAAAACAACACTTTGTTTAAGGAGAAGTAACATGCAGTGAAAACAAATATTAAACTTTAACTTTTAAACTTGAACTGAGTAAAAACTCTAAATATGTGATTGCACAGTAATGTTCACTTGTTTGAGGTTGAGGGTGATACTTGGTGGTGTCCCATCTTTTCCACAAGTTCATCAATGTTCGGGGTAAGGCTCTGAGCTGAGGAAATCCTCAGAATTGAGTGGAGGTGTTCAGCAGTAAGTCGACTTCTGTGTGATGTTTTGTTCAAGTTCATCAAAGAAAACAGTTGTTCACACAGGTATGTGCTGCCAAACATAGACAACGTTTGAGCAGCCTGGATGCGCAGCTGGGGCATTGTGTCGGGAGAGAAACGGGCGAACTCCGCAGCACCCACTGCCGCATATTTTGCCCTCAGTGCATCATTGCATTGGAGGTCAATCAACTCCATTTGGAGGTTTGGTGGTGAGCTTTCCACGTCAACAGCAAATGGGTTACCGAGCAGTTCCAACCTGCTTTTTGTGCTTCAAAGTCAGCAAATCGGCGTCGAAAGTCAGCGGCAAGCATACCTATTTTATCAGCCAACTGTGCGCTCGGGACGCACTGGTAGAGAGCTTCTCTTTCATGGTCTGGCAGCTGGGAAAGTGGCTCAAATTTTCTTTCCGCATCTGCGTCTCCCACAGAGTCAGTTTGGTTTTAAATGCCTTCACTGTACTGTACATATCAGAGATGACACGATCCCGACCCTGCAGCTGCAAGTTCATTGCATTCAGATGACTCGTAATGTCACACAGAAAAGCCATTTCACACAGAAACATTTCGTCTCGGAGTTGTGTTGTGTCTTTCCCTTTGCTGTCCAAGAACAGACAAATCTCCTCACGAAGCTCGAAACATCTTTGAAGCACCTTTCCCTGGCTTAGCCATCGCACCTCTGTGTGATAAGGCAAATCACCATGCTCCGTTTCTAACTCCGTCAGAAATGCCTTGAACTGGCGGTGATTCAAACCTTTGGCTCTGATAAAGTTAACTGTGCGCGTGATGATCTCATTACATGCTCCATTTCAAGGCTTTACCGCACAACGCTTCCTGGTGTATGATACAATGATAAGCTGTCAGCTCACCTGTCGCGTTTCCTCTTGCATCTTTTCCGTATCTTAGCCACCAGTCCGCTCCTGTGTCCACACATCGCAGGTGCTCCGTCGGTTGTCAAACCCACTTAGTTTTCCCAAGGCAGCTCCATCTCATTTACACATCTTGACACCTCTTCATACAAATCATGCCCGTAGTTGTGCCATGCATAGGACGTAGCCAAAAACTCCTCTGTCACGCTTTAGCTGGAGTCCACCGCGGATGAAAATTGACACCGGCAATGTCAGAAATGTCGGTGCTCTCATCCACAGCCAAATGAATATCACGAATAAAGAAATCTTTTCCCTTTTTCACAAGCTGCTCTTTTAGATTGATGGACAACTGGTCTACTCGGCAATGGTGTTTCTGCTCAGACTCACATTTAAAAGAGTTGCCTTTTTTTCTGGGCAAACTTCGTCACAAACTTTAATCATGCAGTTTTGATGAAATCCCCCTCCGTAAATGGCCGGGCTGATTTAGCGATCTCTTCTGCCAAATAAAACTGGCCTTGACAGCAGCCTGGCCTTGTGATTTGGCTTTTTTTGAACAGAGCCTGTCGAGATTTGAGGCCTCGTTTTAATTCCCCCCTTCCTCTGCCTTTTGTAGCCTTTGTTCCATGTCCATATTCTTGTTTTTGTCCGCGTGTTTCGTTTCATAATGTCGTCTCCAGATTATACTCTTTCAGTACCGCCACACTTTCTCCACACAGAAGACACACAGGTTTTCCAGCTACCTCTGTGAACAAATACTCCGACTCCCACCTTGTTTGAAACCCCGGTTCTCAGTGTCCACCTTCCGTTTTGCCATTTTTGATGGGTATCTGAAAGTTAATTTTACTGTGATGCTGACAACTGCTGTGCCAATAAATATTGAAATGAAGCAGCCTACTGCTCGGTGCGTCACCGTTGCATTGTGGGAAATGTAGTATTGGTGCGTGTAAAAGATCTGCGGGCTGCCGGCTTGCTGCGGTCTGCGGGCCGGTTCTAATAATAAATCAAGATCATCCCAGGGGCCGTAAAAAACCTTCTCGCGGGCCGGATGTGGCCCGCGGGCCTTGACTCTGACATATGTGCTCTA
>NW_026290577.1:0-729 GCF_023373465.1 Oncorhynchus keta
ACTCATACAGGAGACACAGCTCTACACCTGTTAGACTAGATAGTACTCATACAGGAGACACAGCTCTACACCTGTTAGATAGATAGTACTCATACAGGAGACACAGCTCTACACTAGACTAGATAGCACTATAGCTCTACACTAGACTAGTACTCATACAGGAGACACACAGCTCTACACCTGTTAGACTAGATAGTACTCATACAGGAGACACACAGCTCTACACCTGTTAGACTAGATAGTACTCATACAGGTCAGAGACACAGCTCTACACGTGTTAGACTAGATAGTACTCATACAGGAGACACAGCTCTACACCTGTTAGACTAGATAGTACTCATACAGGAGACACACAGCTCTACACCTGTTAGACTAGATAGTACTCATACAGGAGACACACAGCTCTACACCTGTTAGACTAGATAGTACTCATACAGGAGACACACAGCTCTACACCTGTTAGACTAGATAGTACTCATAGACTAGATAGTACTCATACAGGAGACACACAGCTCTACACCTGTTAGACTAGATAGTACTCATACAGGAGACACAGCTCTACACCTGTTAGACTAGATAGTACTCATACAGGAGACACACAGCTCTACACCTGTTAGACTAGATAGTACTCATACAGGAGACACACAGCTCTACACCTGTTAGACTAGATAGTACTCATACAGGAGACACAGCTCTACACCTGTTAGACTAGATAGTACTCATACAGGA
>NW_026290578.1:0-707 GCF_023373465.1 Oncorhynchus keta
CATCTAAAACACTGGTACAGCATACTTCCCACATGGAGCATCAGTTTAGGTGTTTAGAGCCACAGTATACTTCCCACACTGAGCATCAGTTTAGGTGTTTAGAGTCATCTAAAACACTGGTACAGTATACTTCCCACATGGAGCATCAGTTTAGGTGTTTAGAGTCATCTAAAACACTGGTACAGTATACTTCCCACATGGAGCATCAGTTTAGGTGTTTAGAGTCATCTAAAACACTGGTACAGTATACTTCCCACACTGGAGCATCAGTTTAGGTGTTTAGAGCCATCTAAAACACTGGTACAGTATACTTCCCACACTGGAGCATCAGTTTAGGTGTTTAGAGCCATCTAAAACACTGGTACAGTATACTTCCCACACTGAGCATCAGTTTAGGTGTTTAGAGTCATCTAAAACACTGGTACAGTATACTTCCCACATGGAGCATCAGTTTAGGTGTTTAGAGCCATCTAAAACACTGGTACAGTATACTTCCCACATGGAGCATCAGTTTAGGTGTTTAGAGCCATCTAAAACACTGGTACAGTATACTTCCCACATGGAGCATCAGTTTAGGTGTTTAGAGTCATCTAAAACACTGGTACAGTATACTTCCCACACTGAGCATCAGTTTAGGTGTTTAGAGCCATCTAAAACACTGGTACAGTATACTTCCCACACTGGAGCATCAGTTTAGGTGTTTAGAG
>NW_026290579.1:0-5541 GCF_023373465.1 Oncorhynchus keta
TTATTTGTGTGCGTGTGCTGGGTATAGTTTTATTTGTGTGCGTGTGCTGGTATAGTTTTATTTGTGTGAGTGTGCTGGTATAGTTTTGTTTGTGTGCGTGTGCTGGTATAGATTTATTTGTGTGAGTGTGCTGGTATAGTTTTATTTATTGTGAGTGTGCTGGTATAGTTTTATTTGTGTGAGTGTGCTGGTATAGTTTTATTTGTGTGAGTGTGCTGAGTATAGTTTTATTTGTGTGCGTGTGCTGGTATAGTTTTATTTGTGTGCGTGTGCTGGTATAGTTTTATTTGTGTGAGTGTGCTGGTATAGTTTTATTTGTGTGCGTGTGCTGTATAGTAGTTTTAGTGCTGGTTAGTTTATTTGTGTGTGCTGGTATAGTTTTATTTGTGTGTGTGCTGGTATAGTTTTATTTGTGTGCGTGTGCTGGTATAGTTTTATTTGTGTGCGTGTGCTGGTATAGTTTTATTTGTGTGAGTGTGCTGGTATAGTTTTATTTGTGTGTGTGTGTGCTGGGTATAGTTTTTTGTGTGTGTGTGTGCTGGTATAGTTTTATTTTGTGTGTGCTGGTGCTGGTATAGTTTATTTGTGTGAGTGTGCTGGTATAGTTTTATTTGTGTGTTGTGTGCTGGTATAGTTTATTTGTGTGTGTGCTGGTATAGTTTATTTGTGTGTGTGCTGGTATAGTTTATTTGTGTGAGTGTATTTTTCGTATAGTTTTATTTGTGTGAGTGTGCTGGTATAGTTTATTTGTGTGAGTGTGCTGGTATAGTTTTATTTGTGTGCGTGTGCTGGTATAGTTTTGTTTGTGTGCTGGTATAGTTTATTTGTGTGAGTGTGCTGGTATAGTTTTATTTGTGTGAGTGTGCTCGTATAGTTTTATTTGTGTGTGTGTGCTCGTATGGTTTTTTGTGTTGTTGTGTAGTTTTAGTGTGCTGGTATAGTTTTATTTGTGTGAGTGTGCTGGTATAGTTTTATTTGTGTGAGTGTGCTGGTATAGTTTTATTTGTGTGAGTGTGCTGGTATAGTTTTATTTGTGTGCGTGTGCTGGTATAGTTTTATTTGTGTGAGTGTGCTGGTATAGTTTTATTTGTGTGAGTGTGCTGGTATAGTTTTATTTGTGTGCGTGTGCTGGTATAGTTTTATTTGTGTGCGTGTGCTGGTATAGTTTATTTGTGTGCGTGTGCTGGTATAGTTTTATTTGTGTGAGTGTGCTGGTATAGTTTTATTTGTGTGTGTGTGCTGGTATAGTTTAGTGTGCTGGTATAGTTTTATTTGTGTGAGTGTGCTGGTATAGTTTTATTTGTGTGAGGTGTTGGTATAGTTTTATTTGTGTGTGTGCTGGTATGGTTTTAGTTTTATTTATTTGTGTGTGTGCTGGTATAGTTTTATTTGTGTGTGTGCTGTATAGTTTTATTTGTGTGCGGTATGGTTTTATTTGTGTGAGTGTGCTGGTATAGTTTTTTGTGTGAGTGTGCTGGTATAGTTTTATTTGTGTGAGTGTGCTGGTATAGTTTTTTGTGTGTGTGCTGGTATAGTTTTATTTGTGTGCGTGTGCTGGTATAGTTTTATTTGTGTGAGTGTGCTGGTATAGTTTTATGAGTGTGCTGTGTTTTATTTGTGTGCGTGTGGTATAGTTTTATTTGTGTGAGTGTGCTGGTATAGTTTTCTTTGTGTGCGTGTGCTGGTATAGTTTTATTTGTGTGTGTGTGCTGGTATAGTTTTATTTGTGTGCGTGTGCTGGTATAGTTTTATTTGTGTGCGTGTGCTGGTATAGTTTTATTTGTGTGAGTGTGCTGGTATAGTTTTATTTGTGTGAGTGTGCTGGTATAGTTTTATTTTTATTGCTGGGTAGTTTTATTTGTGTGTGTGCTGGTATAGTTTTATTTGTGTGAGTGTGCTCGTATAGTTTTATTTGTGTGAGTGTGCTGGTATAGTTTTATTTGTGTGAGTGTGCTGGTATAGTTTTATTTGTGTGAGTGTGCTGGTATAGTTTTATTTGTGTGAGTGTGCTGGTATAGTTTTATTTGTGTGCGTGTGCTGGTATAGTTTTATTTGTGTGCGTGTGCTGGTATAGTTTTATTTGTGTGCGTGTGCTGGTATAGTTTTATTTTGTGTGCGTGTGCTCGTATAGTTTTATTTGTGTGAGTGTGCTCGTATAGTTTTATTTGTGTGAGTGTGCTCGTATAGTTTTATTTGTGTGAGTGTGCTGGTATAGTTTTATTTGTGTGCGTGTGCTGGTATAGTTTTATTTGTGTGCGTGTGCTGGTATAGTTTTATTTGTGTGAGTGTGCTGGTATAGTTTTATTTGTGTGCGTGTGCTGGTATAGTTTTATTTGTGTGAGTGTGCTGGTATAGTTTTATTTGTGTGCGTGTGCTGGTATAGTTTTATTTGTGTGCGTGTGCTGGTATAGTTTTATTTGTGTGAGTGTGCTGGTATAGTTTTATTTGTGTGCGTGTGCTGGTATAGTTTTATTTGTGTGCGTGTGCTGGTATAGTTTTATTTGTGTGCGTGTGCTGGTATAGTTTTATTTGTGTGAGTGTGCTGGTATAGTTTTATTTGTGTGCGTGTGCTGGTATAGTTTTATTTGTGTGCGTGTGCTGGTATAGTTTTATTTGTGTGTGTGTGCTGGTATAGTTTTATTTGTGTGCGTGTGCTGGTATAGTTTTATTTGTGTGTGTGCTGGTATAGTTTTTATTTGTGTGAGTGTGCTGGTATAGTTTTATTTGTGTGCGTGTGCTGGTATAGTTTTATTTGTGTGCGTGTGCTGGGTATAGTTTTATTTGTGTGCGTGTGCTGGTATAGTTTTATTTGTGTGAGTGTGCTCGTATAGTTTTATTTGTGTGAGTGTGCTCGTATAGTTTTATTTGTGTGAGTGTGCTGGTATAGTTTTATTTGTGTGCGTGTGCTGGTATAGTTTTATTTGTGTGTGTGCTGGTAGTTTTGTGTGCGTGTGCTGGTAGTTTTATTTGTGTGAGTGTGCTGGTATAGTTTTATTTGTGTGAGTGTGCTGGTATAGTTTTATTTGTGTGTGTGCTGGTGTTTATTTGTGTGGTGTGCTGGTATAGTTTTATTTTGTTGTGTGTGATTTGTGTGCTGCTCGTATAGTTTTATTTGTGTGTGTGTGCTGGTATAGTTTTATTTGTGTGCGTGTGCTGGTATAGTTTTTATTTGTGTGCGTGTGCTCGTATAGTTTTATTTGTGTGAGTGTGCTGGTATAGTTTTATTTGTGTGCGTGTGCTGGTATAGTTTTATTTGTGTGCGTGTTGCTGGTATAGTTTTATTTTTGTGTATGAAAGGTTTTTATTAGTGTGCTGGTATAGTTTATTTGTGTCGTGTGCTGGTATAGTTTTGTTTTTGTGAGTGTGCTGGTATAGTTTATTTGTGTGAGTGTGCTGGTATAGTTTTATTTGTGTGTGTGTGCTGGTATAGTTTTATTTGTGTGAGTGTGCTGTATAGTTTTATTTGTGTGTGTGTGCTGGTATAGTTTTATTTGTGTGTGTGTGCTGGTATAGTTTTATTTGTGTGTGTGTGTGCTGGTATAGTTTATTTGTGTGTGTGCTGGTATAGTTTTTATTTGTGTGTGTGTGTGCTGGTATAGTTTATTTGTGTGAGTGTGCTGGTATAGTTTTATTTGTTGTGTGCGTGTGCTGGTATAGTTTTATTTGTGTGCGTGTGCTGGTATAGTTTTATTTGTGTGCGTGTGCTGGTATAGTTTTATTTGTGTGAGTGTGCTCGTATAGTTTTATTTGTGTGAGTGTGCTCGTATAGTTTATTTGTGTGAGTGTGCTGGTATAGTTTATTTGTGTGAGTGTGCTGGTATAGTTTTATTTGTGTGAGTGTGCTTATTATGGGTATAGTTTTATTTGTGTGAGTGTGCTGGTATAGTTTTATTTGTGTGCGTGTGCTGGTATAGTAGTTTATTTGTGTGAGTGTGCTGGTATAGTTTTATTTGTGTGAGTGTGCTGGTATAGTTTTATTTGTGTGAGTGTGCTGGTATAGTTTTATTTGTGTGCGTGTGCTGGTATAGTTTTATTTGTGTGCGTGTGCTGGTATAGTTTTATTTGTGTGCGTGTGCTGGTATAGTTTTATTTGTGTGATGTGTGCTGGTATAGTTTATTTGTGTGTGTGTGCTGGTATAGTTGCTTATTTGTTTGTGAGTGTGCTGGTATAGTTTATTTGTGTGAGTGTGCTGGTATAGTTTTGTTTGTGTGAGTGTGCTGGGTATAGTTTTATTTGTGTGGTGTGCTGGTATAGTTTTATTTGTGTGAGTGTGCTGGTATAGTTTTATTTGTGTGAGTGTGCTGGTATAGTTTTATTTGTGTGAGTGTGCTGGTATAGTTTTATTTGTGTGCGTGTGCTGGTATAGTTTTATTTGTGTGCGTGTGCTGGTATAGTTTTATTTGTGTGCGTGTGCTGGTAGTTTATTTGTGTGAGTGTGCTGGTATAGTTTTATTTGTGTGAGTGTGCTGGTATAGTTTTATTTGTGTGAGTGTGCTGGTATAGTTTTATTTGTGTGCGTGTGCTGGTATAGTTTTTAGTGTGCTGGTATAGTTTTATTTGTGTGCGTGTGCTGGTATAGTTTTATTTGTGTGAGTGTGCTCGTATAGTTTTATTTGTGTGAGTGTGCTGGTATAGTTTATTTGTGTGAGTGTGCTGGTATAGTTTATTTGTGTGAGTGTGCTGGTATAGTTTTATTTGTGTGCGTGTGCTCGTATAGTTTTATTTGTGTGAGTGTGCTGGTATAGTTTTATTTGTGTGAGTGTGCTGGTAAGTTTTTATTTGTGTGAGTGTGCTGGTATAGTTTTATTTGTGTGAGTGTGCTGGTATAGTTTTATTTGTGTGCGTGTGCTGGTATAGTTTTATTTGTGTGCGTGTGCTGGTATAGTTTTATTTGTGTGCGTGTGCTCGTATAGTTTTATTTGTGTGCGTGTGCTGAGTGTATAGTTTTATTTGTGTGCGTGTGCTCGTATGTTTTTTTGTGTGAGTGTGCTGGTATAGTTTTATTTGTGTGAGTGTGCTCGTATAGTTTTTATTTGTGTGAGTGTGCTGGTATAGTTTTATTTGTGTGAGTGTGCTCGTATAGTTTTATTTGTGTGCGTGTGCTGGTATAGTTTTATTTGTGTAGGTGTGCTGGTATAGTTTTATTTGTGTGCGTGTGCTGGTATAGTTTTATTTGTGTGAGTGTGCTGGTATAGTTTTATTTGTGTGTGTGTGTATAGTTTTATTTGTGTGCGTGTGCTGGTATAGTTTATTTGTGTGAGTGTGTGCTGGTTTAGTTTCATTTGTGTGCGTGTGCTGGTATAGTTTTATTTTGTGTGTGTGCTGGTATAGTTTTATTTGTGTGCGCGTGCTGGTATAGTTTTTATTTGTGTGCGTGTGTGCTGGTATAGTTTTATTTGTGTGTGTGCTGGTATAGTTTTATTTGTGTGCGTGTGCTGGTATAGTTTTATTTGTGTGAGTGTGCTGGTATAGTTTTATTTGTGTGTGTGTGCTGGTATAGTTTTTATTTGTGTGTGTGTGCTGGTATAGTTTTATTTGTG
>NW_026290580.1:0-2997 GCF_023373465.1 Oncorhynchus keta
CAAATAAAAGTATGTGAAAAGATGTGGTCAAAGTATAAAACGTTGCCGTTTTGTTTTTTGTTTTGTTACAACAACCAAGTTTTCCTAACATTTGTCATAACTAGTAAGCCTTACATCCTGAATGAATATGGGCTCCCAAATATGCACCTGGGAACACATGGGAGGGGTGGGACCACATGCACTTTTAAGTAATTGAGCCTAGAACATAATTTCTATATTGTAATTAAAATCATTGACCCATAAGAGAACACATGACCAAAGCAAAGTGTGAGCCATATATAATTAAAACAACATTCTTAATGAGAAATATAATCTAATAAACAAATGTTTGCATAACGAAAGACATGAAAACTGTCTCCAACAATGTATTTACATTTACATTACATTTAAGTCATTTAGCAGACGCTCTTATCCATTATTTAGCTATGTATAAAACTTTCATATTGGCAGTAAGTGTAACGGTTTTCTAGGTGTGAAGGAGAGTCAGACCAAACTGCAGCGTGTAGATTGCGATCCATGTTTAATAAACAACGTAAAAACGAATTAACACAAACACTACAAAACGAAAACCGAAACAGCCTATACTTGTGTGCACTAACACAGCAACAGGAACAAAGACACTAAGGACAATCACCCACGACAAACTCAAAGAATATGGCTGCTAAATATGGTTCCCAATCAGAGACAACGATAAACACCTGCCTCTGATTGAGAACCACTCCAGACAGCCATAGACTTTGCTAGATCACCCCACTAGCTACAATCCCAATATATACACACAAAAACCCCAAGACAAAACACACCACAATACAAAAACCCCATGCCACACCCTGACCTGACCCAATACATAAAGATAAACACAAAATACTTTGACCAGGGCGTGACAGTAAGGTCATTGAGAATAGCTATAGACAGTAGTTCTGTGGGAGGTTTAGGGATAAATATAGTGATCAAGGATCATGAATGTTAAAGATTTGTTCACCTTGGGGATTTTGAAAGAGGGGGATTAGAACCCCAAAGTAATAGTGAGAAGAAAGATCATAAAGGTCATTTCAGATTCAGGTTTAGGGGGGTAATAATATCTTGGAAACACCTATTCACACTATGTGGATTATAAACATGTCCAGACATAGAGAACGATCACATCAAGAAGGTGTAACAGTGATGAATGGCTATTCAATGTACAACAGTAGTCTTCTGTAACAAGCAATATGTATTAAATATGTTTACATACATCCATGACTGAATGGTTTCACAAACGCCTTTAAAGGTTTCGTAAGTAAGTTGTAACAGGCCTCATTCAGCAGTCTGAATTAACCTAGAGACACCAAAGCATCCATGTTTAGAGAAGCTTGGAGATTATTCCACAAGTAAGGGGCAAAGAGCTGATTTACTGAACTCTGTACAGACCAAAGTAATTTCCAGAGTTAGCAATCCATGAGACTGTGTATGATAACCCTGACTCGTACATCTAATGGTTATTGTAGATGTTAGCTACAGAGGGAGTTTACAGTATGTAAAAGAGCTTTATAAAGGCAAAGAGAGCAACGAATTGACCTACGTGACCTCAAAGAGGATCAGCCTACTTTATGATAGAGAATGCAGGGAGGGATGTGTACTGAACCTGTACCCATAATAAAACAAAGTGCTCTAGGATCAAATGCATCTAAAGACTTTAATGAAGTGGCAGCTGCATTCATATAGATGATTTTGCAATAGTCTAGGACCAGTAAGAACATTGATTGAATTAATCTGCTTTGTACTATTTTAAGCGAGAGGCCAGACCTATTTCTATAGAAGAAGCCCCTTTTATTTTCAGCATCTTAATTAATTCATCAATATGTTTTTCAAAGGCACAAATTAACATATATACTGATACACCGTACTCTAGAAAACATATACTTAGTTTTCCATGAATTCAATAATAATTTTAGGTCAATAAAGGTGTTCTGCAAAATAATGAAAGCCTAATGTAGATCAGATAGAGCCTGATCAGCAGGGCGGGGCAATTGAGTACACAATACAGGTGCAGGTAAAACTTTGTCATGATATTTATTTCTGACAAAACATTAATACAATAGTTGTTTAGACATTCTAACATATAACACAATATCTAGATACTAAAAAATGTATATGCAACATTTGAACAACAATTTCGACCCCCCTCGGGTGATGTATACAACTTCACGATACATTGGCTATTTTAGTATTCCTTTTGAGTCGTTATTTTTAGTTTTTTTTTACATGTAATCTAAGGTCTTCACAACCAAATGCATACAACTGTTTTCATTCCCCCATGGCTATATAAACTGAATTCTAGGTTTCATTTGCGTTATGATTTAGAATTGGAAGTTTCTACAATTCCTCTCTGCAGGTCCTCTCAAGCTCTGTCAGGTTGGATGTGGAGCTTTGCTGGACAGCTATTTTCAGGTCTCTCCAGAGATGTTTGATCAAGTTCAAGTCCGGGCTATGGCTGGGATACTCAATGGTGCCAGGTTTCCTCCAGACGTGACGCTTGCCATTCAATCCAAAGAGTTCCTTCTTGGTTTAATCAGAGCAGAGAATCTTGTTCTCATGGTTTTAGAGTCTTTAGGTGTTTTTTGGCAAACTCCAAGCCGGCTGTGATGTGCGTTTTACTGAGGAGAGGCTTCCACCTCTCCACACTACCATGAAGCCCTGATTGGTGGAGTGCTGCAGAGATGGAACTCTAGAGCTCTGTCAGAGTGACAATCGGGTTCTTGATCACCTCCCTGACCAAGGCCCTTCTCCCCCGATTGCTCAGTTTGGCCCGGCGGCCAGCTCTAGGAAGAGTCTTGGTGGTTCCAAAGCTCTTCCATACCTTAAGGGAACATTTTGACATTTGCTGTATGGTTAGTGAGAAAGTCCATATTGCAAATGTACGGTCCCTTACGAGACGACCGAAAACGTTTCTAAAATTCGCGGTCGGCATCGGGCCGTGCGACAGGGCCGGACCTACCGGGAAGTCATCAAACAATC
>NW_026290581.1:0-15101 GCF_023373465.1 Oncorhynchus keta
TCTATTGTCGCTATTATAATATGACAGACCAGCTAGATATGCTGTCTCTATTACATTATGACAGACCAGCTAGATCTACTGTCTCTATAATAATATGACAGACCAGCTAGATCTACTGTCTCTATTATAACATAACAGACCAGCTAGATCTACAGTCTCTATTGTATTATGACAGACCAGCTAGATCTACTGTCTCTATAATAATATGACAGACCAGCTAGATATGCTGTCTCTATTATATTATGACAGGCCAGCTAGATCGACTGTCTCTATAATAATATGAAAGACCAGCTAGATATGCTGTCTCTATTATATTATGACAGGCCAGCTAGATATACTGTATCTATTATAATATGACAGACCAGCTAGATCGACTGTCTCTATAATAATATGACAGACCAGCTAGATATGCTGTCTCTATTATATTATGACAGGCCAGCTAGATCTACTGTCTCTATTATAATATGACAGACCAGCTAGATCTACTGTCTCTATTATAATGTGACCGACCAGCTAGATCTACTGTCTCTATTATATTATGACAGACCAGCTAGATCTACTGTCTCTATTATATTACGACAGACCAGGTAGATCTACCGTCTCTATAATAATATGATAGACCAGCTAGATTTACTGTATCTATTATAATATGACAGACCAGCTAGATCTACTGTCTCTATAATAATATGACAGACCAGCTAGATCTATTGTCTCTATTATAATATGATAGACCAGCTAGATCTACTGTCTCTATAATAATATGACAGACCAGCTAGATCTATTGTCTCTATTATAATATGACAGACCAGCTAGATCTACTGTCTCTATTATATTATGACAGACCATCTAGATATACTGTATCTATTATAATATGACAGACCAGCTAGATCGACTGTCTCTATAATAATATGACAGACCAGCTAGATCTATTGTCTCTATTATAATATGACAGACCAGCTAGATCTATTGTCGCTATTATAATATGACAGACCAGCTAGATCTACTGTCTCTATTATATTATGACAGACCATCTAGATATACTGTATCTATTATAATATGACAGACCAGCTAGATCGACTGTCTCTATAATAATATGACAGACCAGCTAGATATGCTGTCTCTATTATATTATGACAGGCCAGCTAGATATGCTGTCTCTATTATATTATGACAGGCCAGCTAGATCTACTGTCTCTATTATAATATGACAGACCAGCTAGATCTACTGTCTCTATTATAATGTGACCGACCAGCTAGATCTACTGTCTCTATTATAATATGACAGACCAGCTAGATCTACTGTCTCTATTGTATTATGACAGACCAGCTAGATCTACTGTCGCTATTATATTATGACAGACCAGCGAGATCTACTGTCTCTATTATAATGTGACCGACCAGCTAGATCTACTGTCTCTATTGTAATATGACAGACCAGCTAGATCTACTGTCTCTATTGTATTATGACAGACCAGCTAGATTTACCGTATCTATTATAATATGACAGACCAGCTAGATCTACTGTCTCTATTATATTATGACAGACCATCTAGATATACTGTATCTATTATAATATGACAGACCAGCTAGATCGACTGTCTCTATAATAATATGACAGACCAGCTAGATATGCTGTCTCTATTATATTATGACAGGCCAGCTAGATATGCTGTCTCTATTATAATATGACAGGCCAGCTAGATCTATTGTCGCTATTATAATATGACAGACCAGCTAGATCTACTGTCTCTATTATTATTTGACAGACCAGCTAGATCTACTGTCTCTATTGTATATTACGACAGACCAGGTAGATCTACCGTCTCTATAATAATATGACAGACCAGCTAGATTTATTGTATCTATTATAATATGACAGACCAGCTAGATCTACTGTCTCTATAATAATATGACAGACCAGCTAGATATGCTGTCTCTATTACATTATGACAGACCAGCTAGATCTACTGTCTCTATTGTATTATGACAGACCAGCTAGATCTACTGTCCCTATAATAATAAGACAGACCAGCTAGATCTACTGTCTCTATTATATTGTAATATGACAGACCAGCTAGATCTACTGTCTCTATTGTATTATGACAGACCAGCTAGATCTACTGTCTCTATTATAATATGACAGACCAGCTAGATCTACTGTCTCTATTATATTATGACAGACCATCTAGATATACTGTATCTATTATAATATGACAGACCAGCTAGATCGACTGTCTCTATAATAATATGACAGACCAGCTAGATATGCTGTCTCTATTATATTATGACAGGCCAGCTAGATCTACTGTCTCTATTATAATGTGACCGACCAGCTAGATCTACTGTCTCTATTATAATATGACAGACCAGCTACATCTACTGTCTCTATTATAATGTGACCGACCAGCTAGATCTACTGTCTCTATTATAATATGACAGACCAGCTACATCTACTGTCTCTATTATATTATGACAGACCAGCTAGATCTACTGTCTCTATTATATTACGACAGACCAGGTAGATCTACCGTCTCTATAATAATATGACAGACCAGCTAGATTTACTGTATCTATTATAATATGACAGACGAGCTAGATCTATTGTCTCTATTATAATATGACAGACCAGCTAGATCTACTGTCTCTATTATATTATGACAGACCATCTAGATATACTGTATCTATTATAATATGACAGACCAGCTAGATCGACTGTCTCTATAATAATATGACAGACCAGCTAGATATGCTGTCTCTATTATATTATGACAGGCCAGCTAGATATGCTGTCTCTATTATAATATGACAGACCAGCTAGATCTATTGTCGCTATTATAATATGACAGACCAGCTAGATCTACTGTCTCTATTATTATTTGACAGACCAGCTAGATCTACTGTCTCTATTGTATTATGACAGACCAGCTAGATCTACTGTCGCTATTATATTATGACAGACCAGCGAGATCTACTGTCTCTATTATAATGTGACCGACCAGCTAGATCTACTGTCTCTATTGTAATATGACAGACCAGCTAGATCTACTGTCTCTATTGTATTATGACAGACCAGCTAGATTTACCGTATCTATTATAATATGACAGACCAGCTAGATCTACTGTCTCTATTATATTATGACAGACCATCTAGATATACTGTATCTATTATAATATGACAGACCAGCTAGATCAACTGTCTCTATAATAATATGACAGACCAGCTAGATATGCTGTCTCTATTATATTATGACAGGCCAGCTAGATATGCTGTCTCTATTATAATATGACAGGCCAGCTAGATCTATTGTCGCTATTATAATATGACAGACCAGCTAGATCTACTGTCTCTATTATTATTTGACAGACCAGCTAGATCTACTGTCTCTATTGTATATTACGACAGACCAGGTAGATCTACCGTCTCTATAATAATATGACAGACCAGCTAGATTTATTGTATCTATTATAATATGACAGACCAGCTAGATCTACTGTCTCTATAATAATATGACAGACCAGCTAGATATGCTGTCTCTATTACATTATGACAGACCAGCTAGATCTACTGTCTCTATTGTATTATGACAGACCAGCTAGATCTACTGTCCCTATAATAATAAGACAGACCAGCTAGATCTACTGTCTCTATTATATTGTAATATGACAGACCAGCTAGATCTACTGTCTCTATTGTATTATGACAGACCAGCTAGATCTACTGTCTCTATTATAATATGACAGACCAGCTAGATCTACTGTCTCTATTATATTATGACAGACCATCTAGATATACTGTATCTATTATAATATGACAGACCAGCTAGATCGACTGTCTCTATAATAATATGACAGACCAGCTAGATATGCTGTCTCTATTATATTATGACAGGCCAGCTAGATCTACTGTCTCTATTATAATGTGACCGACCAGCTAGATCTACTGTCTCTATTATAATATGACAGACCAGCTACATCTACTGTCTCTATTATAATGTGACCGACCAGCTAGATCTACTGTCTCTATTATAATATGACAGACCAGCTACATCTACTGTCTCTATTATATTATGACAGACCAGCTAGATCTACTGTCTCTATTATATTATGACAGACCAGGTAGATCTACCGTCTCTATAATAATATGACAGACCAGCTAGATTTACTGTATCTATTATAATATGACAGACGAGCTAGATCTATTGTCTCTATTATAATATGACAGACCAGCTAGATCTACTGTCTCTATTATAATATGACAGACCAGCTACATCTACTGTCTCTATTATAATGTGACCGACCAGCTAGATCTACTGTCTCTATTATAATATGACAGACCAGCTACATCTACTGTCTCTATTATATTATGACAGACCAGCTAGATCTACTGTCTCTATTATATTACGACAGACCAGGTAGATCTACCGTCTCTATATAATATGACAGACCAGCTAGATTTACTGTATCTATTATAATATGACAGACGAGCTAGATCTATTGTCTCTATTATAATATGACAGACCAGCTAGATCTACTGTCTCTATTATATTATGACAGACCATCTAGATATACTGTATCTATTATAATATGACAGACCAGCTAGATCGACTGTCTCTATAATAATATGACAGACCAGCTAGATATGCTGTCTCTATTATATTATGACAGGCCAGCTAGATATGCTGTCTCTATTATAATATGACAGACCAGCTAGATCTATTGTCGCTATTATAATATGACAGACCAGCTAGATCTACTGTCTCTATTATTATTTGACAGACCAGCTAGATCTACTGTCTCTATTGTATTATGACAGACCAGCTAGATCTACTGTCGCTATTATATTATGACAGACCAGCGAGATCTACTGTCTCTATTATAATGTGACCGACCAGCTAGATCTACTGTCTCTATTGTAATATGACAGACCAGCTAGATCTACTGTCTCTATTGTATTATGACAGACCAGCTAGATTTACCGTATCTATTATAATATGACAGACCAGCTAGATCTACTGTCTCTATTATATTATGACAGACCATCTAGATATACTGTATCTATTATAATATGACAGACCAGCTAGATCAACTGTCTCTATAATAATATGACAGACCAGCTAGATATGCTGTCTCTATTATATTATGACAGGCCAGCTAGATATGCTGTCTCTATTATAATATGACAGGCCAGCTAGATCTATTGTCGCTATTATAATATGACAGACCAGCTAGATCTACTGTCTCTATTATTATTTGACAGACCAGCTAGATCTACTGTCTCTATTGTATATTACGACAGACCAGGTAGATCTACCGTCTCTATAATAATATGACAGACCAGCTAGATTTATTGTATCTATTATAATATGACAGACCAGCTAGATCTACTGTCTCTATAATAATATGACAGACCAGCTAGATATGCTGTCTCTATTACATTATGACAGACCAGCTAGATCTACTGTCTCTATTGTATTATGACAGACCAGCTAGATCTACTGTCCCTATAATAATAAGACAGACCAGCTAGATCTACTGTCTCTATTATATTGTAATATGACAGACCAGCTAGATCTACTGTCTCTATTGTATTATGACAGACCAGCTAGATCTACTGTCTCTATTATAATATGACAGACCAGCTAGATCTACTGTCTCTATTATATTATGACAGACCATCTAGATATACTGTATCTATTATAATATGACAGACCAGCTAGATCGACTGTCTCTATAATAATATGACAGACCAGCTAGATATGCTGTCTCTATTATATTATGACAGGCCAGCTAGATCTACTGTCTCTATTATAATGTGACCGACCAGCTAGATCTACTGTCTCTATTATAATATGACAGACCAGCTACATCTACTGTCTCTATTATAATGTGACCGACCAGCTAGATCTACTGTCTCTATTATAATATGACAGACCAGCTACATCTACTGTCTCTATTATATTATGACAGACCAGCTAGATCTACTGTCTCTATTATATTACGACAGACCAGGTAGATCTACCGTCTCTATAATAATATGACAGACCAGCTAGATTTACTGTATCTATTATAATATGACAGACGAGCTAGATCTATTGTCTCTATTATAATATGACAGACCAGCTAGATCTACTGTCTCTATTATATTATGACAGACCATCTAGATATACTGTATCTATTATAATATGACAGACCAGCTAGATCGACTGTCTCTATAATAATATGACAGACCAGCTAGATATGCTGTCTCTATTATATTATGACAGGCCAGCTAGATATGCTGTCTCTATTATAATATGACAGACCAGCTAGATCTATTGTCGCTATTATAATATGACAGACCAGCTAGATCTACTGTCTCTATTATTATTTGACAGACCAGCTAGATATACTGTCTCTATTGTATATTACGGCAGACCAGGTAGATCTACCGTCTCTATAATAATATGACAGACCAGCTAGATTTACTGTATCTATTATAATATGACAGACCAGGTAGATCTACTGTCTCTATTATAATGTGACCGACCAGCTAGATCTACTGTCTCTATTATAATATGACAGACCAGCTAGATCTACTGTCTCTATTATAATCTGACAGACCAGCTAGATCTACTGTCTCTATTATAATATGACAGACCAGCTACATCTACTGTCTCTATTATATTATGACAGACCAGCTAGATCTACTGTCTCTATTATATTACGACAGACCAGGTAGATCTACCGTCTCTATAATAATATGACAGACCAGCTAGATTTACTGTATCTATTATAATATGACAGACGAGCTAGATCTATTGTCTCTATTATAATATGACAGACCAGCTAGATCTACTGTCTCTATTATAATATGACAGACCAGCTACATCTACTGTCTCTATTATAATGTGACCGACCAGCTAGATCTACTGTCTCTATTATAATATGACAGACCAGCTACATCTACTGTCTCTATTATATTATGACAGACCAGCTAGATCTACTGTCTCTATTATATTACGACAGACCAGGTAGATCTACCGTCTCTATAATAATATGACAGACCAGCTAGATTTACTGTATCTATTATAATATGACAGACGAGCTAGATCTATTGTCTCTATTATAATATGACAGACCAGCTAGATCTACTGTCTCTATTATATTATGACAGACCATCTAGATATACTGTATCTATTATAATATGACAGACCAGCTAGATCGACTGTCTCTATAATAATATGACAGACCAGCTAGATATGCTGTCTCTATTATATTATGACAGGCCAGCTAGATATGCTGTCTCTATTATAATATGACAGACCAGCTAGATCTATTGTCGCTATTATAATATGACAGACCAGCTAGATCTACTGTCTCTATTATTATTTGACAGACCAGCTAGATCTACTGTCTCTATTGTATTATGACAGACCAGCTAGATCTACTGTCGCTATTATATTATGACAGACCAGCGAGATCTACTGTCTCTATTATAATGTGACCGACCAGCTAGATCTACTGTCTCTATTGTAATATGACAGACCAGCTAGATCTACTGTCTCTATTGTATTATGACAGACCAGCTAGATTTACCGTATCTATTATAATATGACAGACCAGCTAGATCTACTGTCTCTATTATATTATGACAGACCATCTAGATATACTGTATCTATTATAATATGACAGACCAGCTAGATCAACTGTCTCTATAATAATATGACAGACCAGCTAGATATGCTGTCTCTATTATATTATGACAGGCCAGCTAGATATGCTGTCTCTATTATAATATGACAGGCCAGCTAGATCTATTGTCGCTATTATAATATGACAGACCAGCTAGATCTACTGTCTCTATTATTATTTGACAGACCAGCTAGATCTACTGTCTCTATTGTATATTACGACAGACCAGGTAGATCTACCGTCTCTATAATAATATGACAGACCAGCTAGATTTATTGTATCTATTATAATATGACAGACCAGCTAGATCTACTGTCTCTATAATAATATGACAGACCAGCTAGATATGCTGTCTCTATTACATTATGACAGACCAGCTAGATCTACTGTCTCTATTGTATTATGACAGACCAGCTAGATCTACTGTCCCTATAATAATAAGACAGACCAGCTAGATCTACTGTCTCTATTATATTGTAATATGACAGACAAGCTAGATCTACTGTCTCTATTGTATTATGACAGACCAGCTAGATCTACTGTCTCTATTATAATATGACAGACCAGCTAGATCTACTGTCTCTATTATATTATGACAGACCATCTAGATATACTGTATCTATTATAATATGACAGACCAGCTAGATCGACTGTCTCTATAATAATATGACAGACCAGCTAGATATGCTGTCTCTATTATATTATGACAGGCCAGCTAGATCTACTGTCTCTATTATAATGTGACCGACCAGCTAGATCTACTGTCTCTATTATAATATGACAGACCAGCTACATCTACTGTCTCTATTATAATGTGACCGACCAGCTAGATCTACTGTCTCTATTATAATATGACAGACCAGCTACATCTACTGTCTCTATTATATTATGACAGACCAGCTAGATCTACTGTCTCTATTATATTACGACAGACCAGGTAGATCTACCGTCTCTATAATAATATGACAGACCAGCTAGATTTACTGTATCTATTATAATATGACAGACGAGCTAGATCTATTGTCTCTATTATAATATGACAGACCAGCTAGATCTACTGTCTCTATTATATTATGACAGACCATCTAGATATACTGTATCTATTATAATATGACAGACCAGCTAGATCGACTGTCTCTATAATAATATGACAGACCAGCTAGATATGCTGTCTCTATTATATTATGACAGGCCAGCTAGATATGCTGTCTCTATTATAATATGACAGACCAGCTAGATCTATTGTCGCTATTATAATATGACAGACCAGCTAGATCTACTGTCTCTATTATTATTTGACAGACCAGCTAGATATACTGTCTCTATTGTATATTACGGCAGACCAGGTAGATCTACCGTCTCTATAATAATATGACAGACCAGCTAGATTTACTGTATCTATTATAATATGACAGACCAGGTAGATCTACCGTCTCTATAATAATATGACAGACCAGCTAGATTTACTGTATCTATTATAATATGACAGACCAGCTAGATATGCTGTCTCTATTACATTATGACAGACCAGCTAGATCTACTGTCTCTATTGTATTATGACAGACCAGCTAGTTCTACTGTCTCTATTATATTGTAATATGACAGACCAGCTAGATCTACTGTCTCTATTGTATTATGACAGACCATCTAGATATACTGTATCTATTATAATATGACAGACCAGCTAGATCGACTGTCTCTATAATAATATGACAGACCAGCTAGAAATGCTGTCTCTATTATATTATGACAGGCCAGCTAGATCTACTGTCTCTATTATAATATGACAGACCAGCTAGATCTACTGTCTCTATTATTATTTGACAGACCAGCTAGATATACTGTCTCTATTGTATATTACGGCAGACCAGGTAGATCTACCGTCTCTATAATAATATGACAGACCAGCTAGATTTACTGTATCTATTATAATATGACAGACCAGGTAGATCTACCGTCTCTATAATAATATGACAGACCAGCTAGATTTACTGTATCTATTATAATATGACAGACCAGCTAGATATGCTGTCTCTATTACATTATGACAGACCAGCTAGATCTACTGTCTCTATTGTATTATGACAGACCAGCTAGTTCTACTGTCTCTATTATATTGTAATATGACAGACCAGCTAGATCTACTGTCTCTATAATAATATGACAGACCAGCTAGATCTATTGTCTCTATTATAATATGATAGACCAGCTAGATCTACTGTCTCTATAATAATATGACAGACCAGCTAGATCTATTGTCTCTATTATAATATGACAGACCAGCTAGATCTACTGTCTCTATTATATTATGACAGACCATCTAGATATACTGTATCTATTATAATATGACAGACCAGCTAGATCGACTGTCTCTATAATAATATGACAGACCAGCTAGATCTATTGTCTCTATTATAATATGACAGACCAGCTAGATCTATTGTCGCTATTATAATATGACAGACCAGCTAGATCTACTGTCTCTATTATATTATGACAGACCATCTAGATATACTGTATCTATTATAATATGACAGACCAGCTAGATCGACTGTCTCTATAATAATATGACAGACCAGCTAGATATGCTGTCTCTATTATATTATGACAGGCCAGCTAGATATGCTGTCTCTATTATATTATGACAGGCCAGCTAGATCTACTGTCTCTATTATAATATGACAGACCAGCTAGATCTACTGTCTCTATTATAATGTGACCGACCAGCTAGATCTACTGTCTCTATTATAATATGACAGACCAGCTAGATCTACTGTCTCTATTGTATTATGACAGACCAGCTAGATCTACTGTCGCTATTATATTATGACAGACCAGCGAGATCTACTGTCTCTATTATAATGTGACCGACCAGCTAGATCTACTGTCTCTATTGTAATATGACAGACCAGCTAGATCTACTGTCTCTATTGTATTATGACAGACCAGCTAGATTTACCGTATCTATTATAATATGACAGACCAGCTAGATCTACTGTCTCTATTATATTATGACAGACCATCTAGATATACTTTATCTATTATAATATGACAGACCAGCTAGATCGACTGTCTCTATAATAATATGACAGACCAGCTAGATATGCTGTCTCTATTATATTATGACAGGCCAGCTAGATATGCTGTCTCTATTATAATATGACAGGCCAGCTAGATCTATTGTCGCTATTATAATATGACAGACCAGCTAGATCTACTGTCTCTATTATTATTTGACAGACCAGCTAGATCTACTGTCTCTATTGTATATTACGACAGACCAGGTAGATCTACCGTCTCTATAATAATATGACAGACCAGCTAGATTTATTGTATCTATTATAATATGACAGACCAGCTAGATCTACTGTCTCTATAATAATATGACAGACCAGCTAGATATGCTGTCTCTATTACATTATGACAGACCAGCTAGATCTACTGTCTCTATTGTATTATGACAGACCAGCTAGATCTACTGTCCCTATAATAATAAGACAGACCAGCTAGATCTACTGTCTCTATTATATTGTAATATGACAGACCAGCTAGATCTACTGTCTCTATTGTATTATGACAGACCAGCTAGATCTACTGTCTCTATTATAATATGACAGACCAGCTAGATCTACTGTCTCTATTATATTATGACAGACCATCTAGATATACTGTATCTATTATAATATGACAGACCAGCTAGATCGACTGTCTCTATAATAATATGACAGACCAGCTAGATATGCTGTCTCTATTATATTATGACAGGCCAGCTAGATCTACTGTCTCTATTATAATGTGACCGACCAGCTAGATCTACTGTCTCTATTATAATATGACAGACCAGCTACATCTACTGTCTCTATTATAATGTGACCGACCAGCTAGATCTACTGTCTCTATTATAATATGACAGACCAGCTACATCTACTGTCTCTATTATATTATGACAGACCAGCTAGATCTACTGTCTCTATTATATTACGACAGACCAGGTAGATCTACCGTCTCTATAATAATATGACAGACCAGCTAGATTTACTGTATCTATTATAATATGACAGACGAGCTAGATCTATTGTCTCTATTATAATATGACAGACCAGCTAGATCTACTGTCTCTATTATATTATGACAGACCATCTAGATATACTGTATCTATTATAATATGACAGACCAGCTAGATCGACTGTCTCTATAATAATATGACAGACCAGCTAGATATGCTGTCTCTATTATATTATGTAAGGGAATACCCCCCTGTATTGGACAAAAATGAATGGCATGTCATTGGCATCGGACAAACCATATACACATTGGCCAATACCACCCAATTCGGCGTTGATTCATCCAAAGTGTATTGCAAATGCCATATGGTAATTGCCAGTTGTAACACTTTAAAAATTCAACAGGGGGCAAATGCGCTCCACCGGGGTTTTTCATATTGGATATGTAACCCAAATCAATGTCCAAAAGTAAAATTTTGAAAAAATGAACTTTTTTTCAAAAACTTATCACCCCTTAAAAAAGTGCTTTCTGGACCGTTTTTCGAAATTCTTTCGATTTTTTTGTCAATTACACATGTGTAAGAACTGTATGAATATACTTTTGTCCAATTTTATTATCATAATTTTTTTAATTTTTTTTATATGCGCATAAGGAATATGTTTTGTCCAATTCCAATATGATTTCATAGGAAGTCAAAAGTCAAAAGTCAAAAATGTCAAAATTTTGTAAAAAACTTCACACACCCATAAAAAAGTGCTTTCTGGACCGTTTTTCGAAATTCTTTCGATTTTTTGTCAATTACACATGTGTAAGAACTGTATGAATATACTTTTGTCCAATTTTATTATCATAATTTTTTTTTTTTTTTTTTACATGCGCATAAGGAATATGTTTTGTCCAATTCCAATATGATTTCATAGGAAGTCAAAGTCAAAAGTCAAAAATGTCAAAATTTTGTAAAAACTTCACACACCCTTAAAAAGTGCTTTCTGGACCGTTTTTTGAAATTCTTTCAATTTTTTGTCAATTACACATGTGTAAGAACTGTATGAATATACTTTTGTCCAATTTTATTATCATATTTTTTTATATATTTTTTTTTAATTGTGCATAAGGATTTTTTGTGGGCCAAATGACGTAAGAAATTTGACATGCTCAAAAATCCTGCAGAAATGCAAAATTGACTGGCCTGATGAACTCGGGATGGCCGGGCAGTGATAGTTGTTCCTTTCCATCACTCGTTGTGTTGACTTCATCATGTCCATTTTGTGATGTTTTTTCACTATATAATCATATTGCAAGTGCACGTGCATTTGCAATATGTTTCAATGTGCATTTACCATATGAAATTTGACCTTGCTCAAAAATGCAAAATTGACTGGTCTGATGAACACAGGATGGCCGAGCAGTGATAGTTGTACATTTCCATCACTCGTTGTGTTGATTTCATCATCTCCGTTAGGTGATGTTTTTACACTATAGAATCATATTGCAAATGCACGTGCATTGTTGTGCAACTGGTAACCCAAAAATAAAAATATGGTTGTAAATGCATTTACCGGTCATTCTGATATTAATGCTCGCTATGGGAACACAGGATGGCCGGGCAGTGATAGTTGTACATTTCCATCACTCGTTGTGTTGATTTCATCATGTCCATTAGGTGATGTTTTTACACTATAGAATCATATTGCAAGTGCGCGCGCATTTGCAATATGTTTCAATGTGCATTTACCATATGAAATTTGAAATGCTCAAAAATGCAAAATTGACTGGTCTGATGGACACAGGATGGCCGAGCAGTGATAGTTGTACATTTCCATCACTCGTTGTGTTGATTTCATCATGTCCATTAGGTGATGTTTTTCACTATAGAATCATATTGCAAGTGCGCGCGCATTTTGCAATATGTTTCAATGTGCATTTACCATATGAAATTTGACATGCTCAAAAATGCAAAATTGACTGGTCTGATGAACACAGGATGGCTGAGCAGTGATAGTTGTACATTTCCATCACCTGTTGTGTTGATTTCATCATGTCCATTTGTTTATGTTTTCTCACTTTTGCAAAGTCACTGTGCATTTGCAATATGGTTCAATGGGCAGGTACCATCACGAATTTGTCATGCTATAAAAATCCTGCAGGAATGTGAAATTGACTGGTCTGATGAACACAGGATGGCCGAGCAGTGATGATAGTTGTACATTTCCATCACTTGTTGTGTTGATTTCATCATGTCCATTAGGTGATGTTTTTCACTATAGAATCATATTGCAAATGCACGTGCATTGTTGTGCAACTGGTAACCCAAAAATTAAAATATGGTTGTAAATGCATTTACCGGTCATTCTGATATTAATGCTCGCTATGGGAACACAGGATGGCCGGGCAGTGATAGTTGTACATTTCCATCACTCGTTGTGTTGATTTCATCATGTCCATTAGGTGATGTTTTTACACTATAGAATCATATTGCAAGTGCGCGCATTTGCAATATGTTTCAATGTGCATTTACTATATGAAATTTGACATGCTCAAAAATGCAAAATTGACTGGTCTGATGGACACAGGATGGCCGAGCAGTGATAGTTGTACATTTCATCACTGTTGTGTTGATTTCATCATGTCCATTAGGTGATGTTTTTTCACTATAGAATCATATTGCAAGTGCGCGCGCATTTGCAATATGTTTCAATGTGCATTTACCATATGAAATTTGACATGCTCAAAAATGCAAAATTGACTGGTCTGATGAACACAGGATGGCTGAGCAGTGATAGTTGTACATTTCCATCACCTGTTGTGTTGATTTCATCATGTCCATTTGTTTATGTTTTCTCACTTTTGCAAAGTCACTGTGCATTTGCAATATGGTTCAATGGGCAGGTACCATCACGAATTTGTCATGCTATAAAATCCTGCAGGAATGTGAAATTGACTGGTCTGATGAACACAGGATGGCCACGAGCAGTGATAGTTGTACATTTCCATCACTTGTTGTGTTGATTTCATCATGTCCATTAGGTGATGTTTTTCACTATAGAATCATATTGCAAATGCACGTGCATTGTTGTGCAACTGGTAACCCAAAAAATTAAAATATGGTTGTAAATGCATTTACCGGTCATTCTGATATTAATGCTCGCTATGGGAACACAGGATGGCCGGGCAGTGATAGTTGTACATTTCATCACTTGTTGTGTTGATTTCATCATGTCCATTAGGTGATGTTTTTCACTATAGAATCATATTGCAAGTGCGCGCATTTGCAATATGTTTCAATGTGCATTTACCATATGAAATTTGACATGCTCAAAAATGCAAAATTGACTGGTCTGATGAACACAGGATGGCTGAGCAGTGATAGTTGTACATTTCATCACCTGTTGTGTTGATTTCATCATGCCCATTAGGTGATGTTT
>NW_026290582.1:0-5339 GCF_023373465.1 Oncorhynchus keta
TGTGTGTGTGTGTGTGTGTGTGTGTGTGTGTGTGTGTGTGTGTGTGTGTGTGTGTGTGTGTGTGTGTGTGTGTGAGAGAGAGAGAGTTTGTGTGGGTGCATGCGCACATTTGTTTTTTTCTGTGCATGTGTTTCCTTGTATCTCAGTGTGTCTGCGGGTTATGAAGCAGTCTTAGTTAAGGCAGAAAAATCCTGTTAATGAATTAATAACCTTTTAAGGTATAGGGGGCAGCATTTTCACTTTTGGATAAATAGCATGCCCAATTTCAACTTCCTGTACTCATGCCAGGAATATAACATATGCATATTATGAGTAGATGTGGATAGAAAACACTCTGAAGTTTCTAAAACTGTTTGAATCATGTCTGTGAGTATAACAGAACTTATGTAGCAGGTAAAACCCCGAGGACTAACTGTTCAGAATGTTTTATTTGTTTTTTCCTCTGACTGCTCCCTCATTGTCTTTGCTAAGGGATATTTGATAGGAACCATTTTTCAGTTCCTACCACTTCCACTGGATGTCACCAGTCTTTGGAATTTGGTTGAGGTTATTCATTTGTGCAATGAAGAAGAAGCACATCTTGGAACAACGTTACACTATTGAAAGATGCGCAAGATGTAAATAGGAGCATGGTTTGTTTACTTGCTGTATTGAATACAGATTGCCCAGTCTACAATTTGATCGATTATTAACGTTTTAAAATACCTAAAGTTGTATTACAAAAGTAGTTTGAAATATTTTGGCAAAGTTTATAGGAAACTTTTGAAATGTTTTGTAGTGACGTTGTGTTTTTGTAAGCTGTTTTTTTCTGGATCAAATGCGCTTTATAAATGTACATTTTGGGTATATATGGACGGAATTAATCGAAAAAGAAATGACCAATTGTGATGTTTATGGGACATATTGGAGTGCCAACAAAAGAAGCTCGTCAAAGGTAATGCATGTTTTATATTTTATTTCAGGCTTTTGTGTAGCGCCTGCAGGTTTGAAATATGCTACCCTCTTTATTGACATTGGGTGATCATCAGATAATAGCTTCTTAATGCTTTCGCCGAAAAGCTTTTTAAAATCTGACATGTTGGCTGAATTCATAACGAGTATAGCTTTAATTGAGTATCTTACATGTGTTATTTATTGAATGTTCGATTTTATATCATTATTTGAATTTGCCGCGCTGCATTTTCCCTGTTTTTTTCCAAGTGGGACGCAAGCGTCCCTATACCATAAGAAGTTTTAAAGCCTTTACGAAAACCCAATGAATTTTAATGGGGAAGAGAAGCCACTTAAAACATTGTTATATGGAGTTGCTCTGGTAGTAAATTGCTTGTTCATTACCTTATTTTAAAAAAATCAAAGACATTGTTTTAGTGTTACTACGGCAAATGAGAATACATTGTTGACTAATCAATCTGAGATTACTTTATTACAGGTTCATATCAAAACAGCGCTGTGAACGAAAGTAAGAAAATCAAGATACCCTTGTAACAACCACAGGTTCCAGGATAGGGCATGATCAATTGAGTACCAACTGGGTACCAGAATGGAATGCACACAATACCAGATATTGTGAAAATATACATTTTATTACTACGAATAAATGTTAAAATATCATACAATAGGGCTATGTGGCAGGGAGGTTAGAAATGCCACCAAAAAGGAAGGTTACAGCTTTTCAAAAACAAAAAAGTTTCTCCTTGTAAATGCTGACAAGGCAAGCTTTCAGTGTAACATTCAATTCTCCAACAAGTCAATGTATCTCAATAAGGCACAGCAAACTGTTGTAAATCAAATTTGATTTGTCACATATACATATTTAGCAGATGTTATTGTGGGTGTAGTGAAATGCTTGTGGTGTAACACACAGATCATTTCACTCAATAGGATAGATATAAAAGTTCTAAAAGTTGCAATATACAGTCAATTTTGGGCAACTTGACCAAATTCACGTAGAAATGTGAGTTCTTGATCAGTCATTCTCACTGAAAGCAAGTCTAATAAGCAGTAGATATGTGCTATTTTTCTATGCTTCCCGATCTTAAGTTTCGTTTTTGCGTCTTTTTCTTTCGGTTTTGTAAACAAGGGTCAAAGAGCTAAAATTACAATACAAAATTGAAAATATATTTCACCGCTGTTTAGATGGTACAACGATTCTCTACTCTATGCTTGCTTGTTTTGTCACATACATTGAAATTAGGTTAACTATTTGAATTTTTGCAAGCAGAAAACAGCGGAGTGATTTCTGCACAGTGCATCTATACATTTCTTAAAGTATAACATCCAATAAATAGGTACGGCCTTTACAATTACAAATCTTCAAGCAAGTTGCACTTAGAATACTCAAAATTAGCGCATTCAAATAGTGATGGGACGATTGATACCGGAGCTCCGATGCAGTTTTCAAAGCACTGCTGATTAAACACAATGTAGCGACGCTTGTGTCAAAGCGGTGTTTTTATCTAGATATTTCACCTCAGCAGGTGAAAAAATAGCCCAGGGCTTAAAGCCACACGGCAGAGGAATCTATCCTGAAATTGTAGCACACTGGTATTGAATCCTGAGAGAGCCTATTCTCTCGAACAGTGATTTTAAATGAAATAGCCTAAGTAGTTGTTATTG
Source organism: Oncorhynchus keta (assembly GCF_023373465.1). NCBI lineage: Eukaryota > Metazoa > Chordata > Actinopteri > Salmoniformes > Salmonidae > Oncorhynchus > Oncorhynchus keta. Next base: position 2,617 of record NW_026290582.1, read on the forward strand.
GTAATTATAAAATTATGGATTCACAGTTTTTTGTTAATATGTAAAAGTTCATTGAAAAAGTTTAATTCAAACCCAAAGCAAAGTCTGCATGCAGTTAGCACATAAAAATACGATGCACAAAAAAAGCTTAATTTGATCCCTCAGGAATCCCGCCGTGCCTTTCAAACAACGACACTAATTACAGACTTAGTCTAGATATTCCTATCTATTTCTCACTTGACAAGTGGCTCAGCCTGTAGAGCAGCAGTAAGTGACTCCTCATCTTGTGGAGGCAAGAAAAACCATCAAGCAATATGATTAAACTGGCTCTGGAATGAGTGCTTTATAAAGCACCAGTCAAGTTTGGACACACCCACTCATTCCAGAGCCAGTTTAATCATATTGCTTGATGGTTTTTGCGACTGCACTTGAAGAAGCTTTCATTCTTGAAATGTTCCAGATTGACGGAAATTCATGTCTCAAAGTAATGATGGACTGACATTTTTCTTTGATCTTTTGAGCTGTTCTTGCCATAATATGTACTTAGTTTTATACCATATCAAAAACATGTATATATGAGATTCTTCAAAGTAGCCACTCAGGCTATGGAGCGCTCTCAGATGGTCAGGAAAGCATTCCATAAGCAAGGGTTAAGGGTGCAGAAGGCTCAGCCCCCATAGTTCAAAGATATGTCTTGGACTTGAAGCAATAGGGATTGGCTGGAGCAAAGGAGTGCGAGGTGGCTCGCTGATTGAGATGAGGACGCTGATGTAGGTGGGGCTCAATCTATTCAAGGCTTTAAATACAAGCAGGATGATTTTGAAGTGTATCCTGTAGAATTGGGCCTGGCTTGGGGTCTGACTTCTTGGTGTTAGTTGGAGGCTCAGTAGTGATTTGGCTGGGAGGCCCTCAAACAGCATGTTGCCATAGTCGATCTGAGATAATATTATTTTATTTGACCTTTATCTATTTAGGCAAGTCAGTTAAGAACAAAATGTTATTTTCACTGACAACCTAGAAACAGTGGGTTAACTGCCTTGTTCAGGGCAGAACAGCAGATTTTACCTTGCCAGCTTGGGGATTCGATCTTGCAACTTTCTGGTTGCTATTCCAATCTCTAACCACTAGGCTATCTGCCGCCCCTAAAAAGTTGAAGGTGTGTATCAGTTTCTCTACATTTGGCCGTAGATTGTAGGGCAGATGTTTCCAGCACTGGTGACCTGCTTGGGTGTCCCAACAAGCATAGATTCACTTGCTATTGTTCAACTGGAGGAAGCTAATGTCCTGATGTCCTCTAGGCAGCTGCTGAGTTTTGCTAGAAAGAAGATGGTGTCAGTTTTTGTAAACCTGTGGAAGTTGATGTTGAAATCTGTAAGGATTGGACCCAGCACTGACCCATATGGGCCGCCACATGAGACTGCACACATTTTGAATTGTATGCGTGTGGGACCACACCAATGCACAGTCTACGGTACTATCCTATGTGGCTATAGTAGGTATTTTGGACTTTGGCTGGCAAGTCTAAAAGTTTTCCCTGGTGCACTCGAGATCTTGGTATGTTGTTTGAGTATGTTTTTGTGGAATGGAAAGCCTCTGGCACCAACATGGTCTCACACCTCTGAACAAACTGTCGGAACAAAAAGGAAGAGCATCATAAATAGCCTCACTGACGGGAAAACTGATAGCATGTACATCCACTTAGTCTGTGTGTGTTTGTCTGGTACCTCGACACACGGTGTGTGTGTGTGTACGTTTGTGTGTACTTATCTGGTGTCAGTGTTTGTGTGTGCGTGTGGAGTGGACTGGGAAGAGGAGACAGACATCCAAAGAGATGTTGCTGAGGGGATTGTGATGACCCTGGTCAGTGGCACATTCCTCACAGCACTGGGGCATTCGTGTGTCATTACTGCAAGAGGCCTGTGTTGGATGCCTGGGTTTTGCATAGGGTGGTAGTGATGTTGATGTGATGACAATGATAGTGACAGTGACGATGATTGTAATGACTAGTGATGATAATGATGAAAAGGATGGTGAGGATGATCATGACGACACTGCTGATGGAAGCATAAAAATGTAAATCCTCAATGTATTACTATCAAATAAGAGGAAACAGAATATTGCACTTACGAAACAGCCTATTTAGCAATCAACAGAGATGTGTAGGTAAACAATCGCACTGGCTCTACTAAAATCAATCTGCACCTCCACCCACTCCCTGTATCCTCCCTTCAGAGTGATGTATTCTTGGAAAGCCTAACTCTGGGATAACTCTATTTGCAATGCACACAAAGTTCTGGGCTACATCTCCATTTCGGCTTTATCTGTGTCATCGCACAGTCTGTGAAACATCATCATGCGCCTCTAATAACCGCTTAAAAGATGCTGTCCCAACACCGTATATTAAAACTTCTTATTACATTTACATTTACATTACATTTAAGTCATTTAGCAGACGCGCTTATCCAGAGCGACTTACAAATTGGTGCATTCACCTTATGACATCCAGTGGAACAGCCACTTTACAATAGTGCATCTAAATCTTTTAAGGGGGGTGAGAAGGATTACTTTATCCTATCCTAGGTATTCCTTAAAGAGGTGGGGTTTCAGGTGTCCCCGGAAGGTGGTGATTGACTCCGCTGTCCTGGCGTCGTGAGGGAGTTTGTTCCACCATTGGGGGGCCAGAGCAGCGAACAGTTTTGAGGTTGGAGAAGGTTTGAGCAGAGGGAAGAGATGATAGGATGGAA
>NW_026290583.1:0-46742 GCF_023373465.1 Oncorhynchus keta
TACTCTCTGTTTAAGGATAAATAGCATTCTAGTTTGCTCTGTTTTTTTTTTTTTGTCAATTATTTCCAATGTGTCATGTAATTATCTTTTTGTTTTCTCAGGATTTGGGTCTAATTGTATTGCTGTCCTAGGACTCTGCTTAGGGGACTCTTCTCCAGGTTCATCTCTCTGTAGGTGATGGCTTTGTTATGGAAGGTTTGGGAATCGCTTCCTTTTAGGTGGTTGTAGAATTGAACGGCTCTTTTCTGGATTAGGATAATTAGTGGGTATCGGCCTAATTCTGCTCTGCATTATTTGGTGTTTTACGTTGTACACGGAGGATATTTTTGCAGAATTCTGCATGCAGAGTCTCAATTTGGTGTTTGTCCCATTTTGTGAAATCTTGGTTGGTGAGCAGACCCCAGACCTCACAACCATAAAGGGCAATGGGTTCTATAACTGATTCAAGTATTTTTAGCCAGATCCTAATTGGTATGCCAAATGTTATGTTCCTTTTGATGGCATAGAAGGTCCTTCTTGCCTTGTTTCTCAGATCATTCACAGCTTTGTGGAAGTCTCTCTCTGTCTCTATTTCTCTGTTAGAGAGAATCCTAATGAGGTAGAGAGTGGAGTCTCTTTGATAAGACTTCCTGTCACTACGTTTGTTCTTTCTCGTCTCGGTAAAGCTTGTCTCGATAAAGTTTTTGGGGCGGGTTGAAGGGAGAGGACGCTGGTGGGGGGAATGTTGTAAAGCATTACCCACAATCCTGTGAGTAATGTGTTGCTTGTGACGCAGTCGGCAAACCTGCTGAGTTTCCAGAGTGACAGGTTGATGACACAACAAAGACATTCCTGACTTCAAACATCACAATGCCAAGTTTCAACAGTGATGGTTGTTGTTGCTGGAGAGATCGTGGTAGGAGTGAGTTAGTCTGAGAGAGTAGGGAGGAGAGGGGAGAGGAGAGGAATAGAGAGGAGGGGAGAGGAGAAAGGAGAGAGGAAAGAAGAGAGGAGGAGAGGAGAGGAATAGAGAAGAGAGGAGTAGAGAGGAGAGGAGGAGAGGAGAGGAGGAGGAGAGAAGTAAATAGGAGATCAGGAGAGGAATAGAGAGGAGAGAGAGAGAGGAGGGAGGAGGAGGAGAAGAGGAGAGGGAGAGGAGGAGATAGGAGAGGAGGGGAGGGAGTGGTGGGGAGATAGGAGGGGAGAGGAGATGATAGGTGGTTGAGGTTCTAGAGAGGTAGAGAAGGAGAGAGGAGAGGAGTAGAGGGGAGAGAGGAGAGGAGGAGAGGAGAAGAGTAGGGAGGAGAGGAGAGGAGGAGAGGAGAGGAGTTGTTGAGGGGAGGGAGAGAGGAGAGGGAGAGGAGAGGAGAGGAGAGGAGAGAGGAGAGAGAGGAGAGGAGAGGAGAGGAGAGTAGGGGAGGGAAGGGGTGGGGAGAGAGGACAAGAGGAGAGGAAATGATAGAGGTGGTTGAGGTGGAGAAAGGATGGGAGAAGAGATGAGGAAAGGAGAGGAGTAGAGTGGAGTGGAGAGGAGAGGAGAGGAGTGGAGAGGAGAGGAGTGGAGAGGACAGGAGGAAAGAGGAGAGGAGATGTAGGGAGGGGAGTGGAGTAGAGAGGAGAGAGGAGAAGATAAAATATGTTCCTGGGGTACATTAAAAAGATGAATAATGAATTAGTTAACAATCATCAAGTTTATTGCTTGACCCCAAATAATTTATTCTCTGTATCAAATATTTTATTTTATTTTCTACTCTACATAGACCATCATACATCCAGAGATTGTTCTTCCTGTTTTAAAGGAATGGGCTCTACATATTTATGGTCCCTTGTCCCCAGCTAGCAGTCAGCCCAGATATTATAAATGGTAATTGCAGTTCACCTTTTCATTGAGGCTGCGTTTTGTGGGTCACAGTGTAAATTGCCTGCCATAACTTTGTTCTAACACAGTGTGCAGACAGTCTGAATTGGTTCGCTTTTGCTGTAAGCTCAGTCAGCATGATGTGCACGTGCGCACGCACGCACACACACTCAAACATGCACATACACCACACGCACGCGCACACACACAGTGACATATCCCTGACAAATGCGTTGCAGTGCTGCAGCGACAGACAGTCAGAGTGGTGATGTCCTGGGGACCGGCACACAGTAACTGTGTTCCAAATGGTACCCTATTCTACAGGGCTCTGGTTAATAGTAGTGGACTACGTAGGGAATAGGGGGCCATTTGGGATGCGCTCGGTGACTACAAACCACAGTGATTTCCCAGTGGGCCTCATGAAGACCTGGTTCAACCAACAGTCACTTAAATGCTAAGCCATACTCTGAGGAAGGAGGGAGAGAGGCATGGAGACGCATCTACACTATGTTATTCCTCACTGTTTACTTGTCCAGCTACTCAGCAGCATCCAGTTCATTTAACTTATACTTTTATAATATTTTGTAAATTAAATACACTTTCTATAAATGGTGATTTGATTTGGACTGTAGCTGTAGTTAGATGGTGATGTGATTTGGACTGTAGCTGTAGTTAGATGGTGATTCGATTTGGACTGTAGCTGTAGTTAGAAGGTGATTTGATTCGAACTGTAGCTGTAGTTAGATGGTGATGTGATTTGGACTGTAGCTGTAGTTAGATGGTGATTTGATTTGGACTGTAGCTGTAGTTAGATGGTGATGTGATTTGGACTGTAGCTGTAGTTAGATGGTGATGTGATTTGGACTGTAGCTGTAGTTAGATGGTGGTGTGATTTGGACTGTAGCTGTAGTTAGATGGTGATGTGATTTGGACTGTAGCTGTAGTTAGATGGTGATGTGATTTGGACTGTAGCTGTAGTTAGATAGATGGTGATTTGATTTGGACTGTAGCTGTAGTTAGATGGTGATGTGATTTGGACTGTAGCTGTAGTTAGATGGTGATGTGATTTGGACTGTAGCTGTAGTTAGATGGTGATTTGATTTGGACTGTAGCTGTAGTTAGATGGTGATTTGATTTGGACTGTGGCTGTAGTTAGATTATGATTTGATTTGGACTGTAGCTGTAGTTAGATGTTGATGTGATTTGGACTGTAGCTGTAGTTAGATGGTGATGTGATTTGGACTGTAGCTGTAGTTAGATGGTGATTTGATTTGGACTGTAGCTGTAGTTAGATGGTGATGTGATTTGGACTGTAGCTGTAGTTAGATGGTGATGTGATTTGGACTGTAGCTGTAGTTAGATGGTGATGTGATTTGGACTGTAGCTGTAGTTAGATGATGATTTGATTTGGACTGTAGCTGTAGTTAGATGGTGATGTGATTTGGACTGTAGCTGTAGTTAGATGGTGATGTGATTTGGACTGTAGCTGTAGTTAGATGGTGATGTGATTTGGACTGTAGCTGTAGTTAGATGGTGATGTGATTTGGACTGTAGCTGTAGTTAGATGGTGATTTGATTTGGACTGTAGCTGTAGTTAGATGGTGATGTGATTTGGACTGTAGCTGTAGTTAGATGATGATTTGATTTGGACTGTAGCTGTAGTTAGATGTAGCTGTAGTTGATTGATTTGATTTGGACTGTAGCTGTAGTTAGATGGTGATGTGATTTGGACTGTAGCTGTAGTTAGATGGTGATTTGATTTGGACTGTAGCTGTAGTTAGATGGTGATTCGATTTGGACTGTAGCTGTAGTTAGATGGTGATGTGATTTGGACTGTAGCTGTAGTTAGATGGTGATGTGATTTGGACTGTAGCTGTAGTTAGATGGTGATGTGATTTGGACTGTAGCTGTAGTTAGATGGTGATGTGATTTGGACTGTAGCTGTAGTTAGATGGTGATTTGATTTGGACTGTAGCTGTAGTTAGATGGTGATGTGATTTGGATTGTAGCTGTAGTTAGATGGTGATTTGATTTGGACTGTAGCTGTAGTTAGATGGTGATGTGATTTGGACTGTAGCTGTAGTTAGATGGTGATTTGATTTGGACTGTAGCTGTAGTTAGATGGTGATGTGATTTGGACTGTAGCTGTAGTTAGATGGTGATGTGATTTGGACTGTAGCTGTAGTTAGATGGTGATGTGATTTGGACTGTAGCTGTAGTTAGATGGTGATGTGATTTGGACTGTAGCTGTAGTTAGATGGTGATGTGATTTGGACTGTAGCTGTAGTTAGATGGTGATTTGATTTGGACTGTAGCTGTAGTTAGATGGTGATTCGATTTGGACTGTAGCTGTAGTTAGATGGTGATGTGATTTGGACTGTAGCTGTAGTTAGATGGTGATTTGATTTGGACTGTAGCTGTAGTTAGATGGTGATGTGATTTGGACTGTAGCTGTAGTTAGATGGTGATGTGATTTGGACTGTAGCTGTAGTTAGATGGTGATGTGATTTGGACTGTAGCTGTAGTTAGATGGTGATGTGATTTGGACTGTAGCTGTAGTTAGATGGTGATTTGATTTGGACTGTAGCTGTAGTTAGATGGTGATGTGATTTGGACTGTAGCTGTAGTTAGATGGTGATGTGATTTGGACTGTAGCTGTAGTTAGATGGTGATGTGATTTGGACTGTAGCTGTAGTTAGATGGTGATGTGATTTGGACTGTAGCTGTAGTTAGATGGTGATGTGATTTGGACTGTAGCTGTCGTTAGATGATGATTTGATTTGGACTGTAGCTGTAGTTAGATGGTGATGTGATTTGGACTGTAGCTGTAGTTAGATGGTGATGTGATTTGGACTGTAGCTGTAGTTAGATGGTGATTTGATTTGGACTGTAGCTGTAGTTAGATGGTGATGTGATTTGGACTGTAGCTGTAGTTAGATGGTGATGTGATTTGGACTGTAGCTGTAGTTAGATGGTGATTTGATTTGGACTGTAGCTGTAGTTAGATGGTGATGTGATTTGGACTGTAGCTGTAGTTAGATGGTGATGTGATTTGGACTGTAGCTGTAGTTAGATGGTGATGTGATTTGGACTGTAGCTGTAGATTGATTTACTGATGGTGATGTGATTTGGACTGTAGCTGTAGTTAGATGGTGATGTGATTTGGACTGTAGCTGTAGTTAGATGGTGATGTGATTTGGACTGTAGCTGTAGTTAGATGGTGATGTGATTTGGACTGTAGCTGTAGTTAGATGGTGATTTGATTTGGACTGTAGCTGTAGTTAGATGGTGATGTGATTTGGACTGTAGCTGTAGTTAGATGGTGATGTGATTTGGACTGTAGCTGTAGTTAGATGGTGATGTGATTTGGACTGTAGCTGTAGTTAGATGGTGATGTGATTTGGACTGTAGCTGTAGTTAGATGGTGATGTGATTTGGACTGTAGCTGTAGTTAGATGGTGATGTGATTTGGACTGTAGCTGTAGTTAGATGGTGATTTGATTTGGACTGTAGCTGGTTGATGTGATTTGGACTGTAGCTGTAGATGGTGATTTGATTTACTGAGCTGTAGTTGGTGATGTGATTTGGACTGTAGCTGTAGTTAGATGGTGATGTGATTTGGACTGTAGCTGCTGTGAGATTTTAGATGGTGATGTGATTTGGACTGTAGCTGTAGTTAGATGGTGATGTGATTTGGACTGTAGCTGTAGTAGTTAGATTAGATGGTGATGTGATTTGGACTGTAGCTGTAGTTAGATGGTGATTTGATTTGGACTGTAGCTGTAGTTAGATGGTGATGTGATTTGGACTGATTTAGCTGTAGTTAGATGGTGATGTGATTTGGACTGTAGCTGTAGTTAGATGGTGATTTGATTTGGACTGTAGCTGTAGTTAGATGGTGATGTGATTTGGACTGTAGCTGTAGTTAGATGGTGATGTGATTTGGACTGTAGCTGTAGTTAGATGGTGATTTGATTTGGACTGTAGCTGTAGTTAGATGGTGATGTGATTTGGACTGTAGCTGTAGTTAGATGGTGATGTGATTTGGACTGTAGCTGTAGTTAGATGGTGATGTGATTTGGACTGTAGCTGTAGTTAGATGGTGATTTGATTTGGACTGTAGCTGTAGTTAGATGGTGATTTGATTTGGACTGTAGCTGTAGTTAGATGGTGATGTGATTTGGACTGTAGCTGTAGTTAGATGGTGATTTGATTTGGACTGTAGCTGTAGTTAGATGGTGATGTGATTTGGACTGTAGCTGTAGTTAGATGGTGATGTGATTTGGACTGTAGCTGTAGTTAGATGATGATTTGATTTGGACTGTAGCTGTAGTTAGATGGTGATGTGATTTGGACTGTAGCTGTAGTTAGATGGTGAGTTGTGATTTGGACTGTAGCTGTTAGATGGTGAGATTTAGAGCTGTAGTTAGATGGTGATGTGATTTGGACTGTAGCTGTAGTTAGATGGTGATGTGATTTTTGGACTGTAGCTGTAGTTAGATGGTGATGTGATTTGGACTGTAGCTGTAGTTAGATGGTGATGTGATTTGGACTGTAGCTGTAGTTAGATGGTGATGTGATTTGGACTGTAGCTGTAGTTAGATGGTGATTTGATTTGGACTGTAGCTGTAGTTAGATGGTGATGTGATTTGGACTGTAGCTGTAGTTAGATGGTGAGTTAGATGGTGATGATTTGGACTGTAGCTGTAGTTAGATGGTGATTGATTTGGACTGTAGCTGTAGTTAGATGATGTGATTTGGACTGTAGCTGTAGTTAGATGGTGATTTGATTTGGACTGTAGCTGTAGTTAGATGGTGATTTGATTTGGACTGTAGCTGTAGTTAGATGGTGATTTGATTTGGACTGTAGCTGTAGTTAGATGGTGATTTGATTTGGACTGTAGATGTAGTTAGATGGTGATTTGATTTGGACTGTAGCTGTAGTTAGATGGTGATTTGATTTGGACTGTAGCTGTAGTTAGATGGTGATTTGATTTGGACTGTAGCTGTAGTTAGATGGTGATTTGATTTGGACTGTAGCTGTAGTTAGATGGTGATGTGATTTGGACTGTAGCTGTAGTTAGATGGTGATGTGATTTGGACTGTAGCTGTAGTTAGATGGTGATGTGATTTGGACTGTAGCTGTAGTTAGATGGTGATGTGATTTGGACTGTAGCTGTAGTTAGATGGTGATGTGATTTGGACTGTAGCTGTAGTTAGATGGTGATGATTTGGACTTTGTTAGATGGTGATGTGATTTGGACTGCTGTAGTTAGATGGTGATTTGATTTGGACTGTAGCTGTAGTTAGATGGTGATGTGATTTGGACTGTAGCTGTAGTTAGATTGAGATGGCTGAGTTAGATTTGGACTGTAGCTGTAGTTAGATGGTGATGTGATTTGGACTGTAGCTGTAGTTAGATGGTGATGTGATTTGGACTGTAGCTGTAGTTAGATGGTGATTTGATTTGGACTGTAGCTGTAGTTAGATGGTGATTTGATTTGGACTGTAGCTGTAGTTAGATGGTGATGTGATTTGGACTGTAGCTGTAGTTAGATGGTGATTTGATTTGGACTGTAGCTGTAGTTAGATGGTGATTTGATTTGGACTGTAGCTGTAGTTAGATGGTGATGTGATTTGGACTGTAGCTGTAGTTAGATGGTAGATGGTGATTGATTTGGACTGTAGCTGTAGTTAGATGGTGATGTGATTTGGACTGTAGCTGTAGTTAGATGGTGATGTGATTTGGACTGTAGCTGTAGTTAGATGGTGATTGGACTGATTTGTGACTGTAGCTGTAGTTAGATGGTGATGTGATTTGGACTGTAGCTGTAGTTAGATGGTGATGTGATTTGGACTGTAGCTGTAGTTAGATGGTGATGTGATTTGGACTGTAGCTGAGTTAGATGGTGACTGATTTGGACTGTAGCTGTAGTTAGATGGTGATGTGATTTGGACTGTAGCTGTAGTTAGATGGTGATGTGATTTGGACTGTAGCTGTAGTTAGATGGTGATGTGATTTGGACTGTAGCTGTAGTTAGATGGTGATGTGATTTGGACTGTAGCTGTAGTTAGATGGTGATGTGATTTGGACTGTAGCTGTAGTTAGATGGTGATGTGATTTGGACTGTAGCTGTAGTTAGATGGTGATGTGATTTGGACTGTAGCTGTAGTTAGATGGTGATGTGATTTGTACTGTAGCTGTAGATGCTTCAACAAACAGAATAAGTATCTGTACCTCCATGTAAGCCGTCTGCAGCTTGTTTCTCAGTCTTCCACTTTGACCTGCTGGGACAATGGAAACAACCCCCACCACCACCACACACAGACACTGCCTTTGAATACCACACAACCATTCAGCCTTTCACAAAATCAAGGTCTTCTGAGCATTCAATGTTCTCTCTGGACTCTCTCTCAGTTCTCAGTTCCCCCCTCTCTCTCTCTCTCTCTCTCTAGTTCTCTCTTCTCCCCCCCCTCTCTCTCTCTCTCTCTCTCTCTCTCTAGCTCTCTCTCTCTCTGTTCTCTCTTCTCTCTCTCACTCTCTCCCCCCTCTCTCCCTCTCTCTCTCAGTTCTCTCTCTCTCAATCCCCCCCTCTCCCTTCTTTAATCCTCTGTTCTGAAGAGGGCGAAACACGTGTCTTTAGACTGACCTTGGCAGGCAGGTAAAGTAAGGGAGCATGGGGTTAAACACTAATGTAAATGCAGGAGCTATAGAGGGAACTCTGAGCATCCACAACAAGACCTGAACTCATGACTTCGGTGAGATGTCACTCAAATAGACATGAATACAAATCCCTTCTTTCTACCTCACCCTCTCTCTCTCTTGCTCTCTCTCTCCGTTTCTCTCTCTCTTTCTCTTGCTTTCTGGACTGTAGCTGTAGTTAGATGTGATTTCTTTTCTCTCTCTCTCTCTCTCTTCACCATCTCTCCCTGCTGTTTCTCATTGCATCTCAATGTGCTCTTAGTGTCTACTATTACTAAAATAAGGCGTGCCTACAGTAGCAGTGTGACAGAGGTAGAACAATGTAATATAGCTTACTATATTTCAAATGACACCTAACTGGACATGCTCCCATGTAGTGTACAGCCAGAGGAGTGAATCAATGGTCTGGTCTTCATGATTACTAAACAGTGATGGATGAGATCTCTATCTGGTTCAAGGTGATTGACCCCCTCCATCTAACACAGTGATGGATGAGATCTCTATCTGGTTCAAGGTGATTGACCCCCTCCATGTAACACAGTGATGGATGAGATCTCTCTCTGGTTCAAGGTGATTGACCCCCTCCATGTAACACAGTGATGGATTTCTCTAGGCACCATGACACCTGGTAACTATGATGATCCAAGCCTTCATTATCCCAATGTGATTTGCTCACTGGCCAGTGATCTACCTTCATTACCCCAATGGTTTTGCTCACTGGCCTCTCCGATGATTCTCCATCTCCTACGGATGCACCTTCATTGGGGAGGACAGGCTCATGGTAACAGGTGCTGGTGGCACCTTCATTGGGGAGGACAGGCTCATGGTAATGGCTGGATGGATCAGTGATGGATGAGATCTCTCTGGCAAGGTGGCACCTTCATAACACAGGGGAGAACAGGCTCATGGTAATGGCTGGAGGTGGCTGGTGGCACCTTCATTGGGGAGGACAGGCTCATGGTAATGGCTGGAGGTATCCCTGGTTTGGCACCTCATTGGGGAGGACAGGCTCATGGTAATGGCTGGAGGTGGCTGGTGGCACCTTCATTGGGGAGGACAGGCTCATGGTAATGGCTGGAGGTGGCTGGTGGCACCTTCATTGGGGAGGACAGGCTCATGGTAATGGCTGGAGGTGGCTGGTGGCACCTTCATTGGGGAGGACAGGCTCATGGTAATGGCTGGAGGTGGCTGGTGGCACCTTCATTGGGGAGGACAGGCTCATGGTAATGGCTGGAGGTGGCTGGTGGCACCTTCATTGGGGAGGACAGGCTCATGGTAATGGCTGGAGGTGGCTGGTGGCACCTTCATTGGGGAGGACAGGCTCATGGTAATGGCTGGAGGTGGCTGGTGGCACCTTCATTGGGGAGGACAGGCTCATGGTAATGGCTGGAGGTGGCTGGTGGCACCTTCATTGGGGAGGACAGGCTCATGGTAATGGCTGGAGGTGGCTGGTGGCACCTTCATTGGGGAGGACAGGCTCATGGTAATGGCTGGAGGTGGCTGGTGGCACCTTCATTGGGGAGGACAGGCTCATGGTAATGGCTGGAGGTGGCTGGTGGCACCTTCATTGGGGAGGACAGGCTCATGGTAATGGCTGGAACGGAATTAATGGCATGATGTTGAACACATCAAACACCTGGATTCCATTTTATTTGATGCCATTCCATTCACTTCATTCCAGCCATTATTATGAGCCGTTCTCCCACCAACCACCCAACCAACCACCCAACCAACCACCCCACCAACCACCCAACCAACCACCCCACCAACCACCCCACCAACCACCCCACCAACCACCCAACCAACCACCCCACCAACCACCCCACCAACCACCCCACCAACCACCCCACCAGCCACCCCACCAACCACCCCACCAACCACCCCCCACCAACCACCCAACCAACCACCCCACCAACCACCCCACCAACCACCAACCACCCCACCAACCACCCAACCAACCACCCCACCAACCACCCCACCAACCACCCCACCACCCCCACCCCACCAACCACCCCACCAACCACCCCACCAACCACCCAACCAACCACCCCACCAACCACCCCAACCACCCCACCAACCACCCCACCAACCACCCCCCACCACCCCACCACCCCACCAGCCACCCCACCAACCACCCACCACCCCCCACCACCCCCCACCAACCACCCCCACCAACCACCCCACCCACCCACCAGCCCCCACCACCCCACCACCACCCCACCACCCCACCAACCACCCCACCAACCACCCCCCACCCACCCCCACCCCACCAACCACCCACCCACCAACCACCCCACCACCACCCACCCACCCACCAACCACCACCCCACCCCACCAACCACCCCACCACCCACCCCACCACCCCCCACCACCCCCACCACCACCCACCCCACCAACCACCCACCACCACCCACCCACCCACCACCCCACCCCACCACCACCCCACCACCACCCCACCCCACCCACCAACCACCCCACCACCCACCACCACCCCACCAACCACCCCACCACCCACCAGCCACCCCACCACCACCCCACCAACCACCACCACCCCACCACCCCCACCACCCCACCAGCCACCCCACCACCACCCCACCACCACCCCACCAGCCACCCCACCCCCCACCCCACCCCCCAACCACCCCACCACCCACCACCACCCCACCACCCCACCAGCCACCCCACCAACCACCCACCACCCACCAACCACCACCACCACCCCCCACCCCACCAACCACCCCACCAACCACCCCCCACCACCAACCACCCACCCACCCCACCACCCCACCACCCCACCAGCTTAGGCCCAGCTGTGTTTAACAAGCCTGAAACTGAAACATCTGTGTGAGCGGGGTTGTGTGTGTTTGTGTCTGTGTGTGTGTGTCTCACCAGACATTGATGAGTGTACCGATGGCTTCGTGGAGTGTGACAGCAGAGCCATCTGTGTTAACCTGCCTGGCTGGTACCACTGTGAGTGTCGGGACGGCTACCATGACAACGGGATGTTCTCAGCCAATGGGGAGTCCTGTGAAGGTAAGTTGGGTGTCTAGACTCACCTGTATGAGCACAGTACTGGTATGCACAAGGATCTTAGGTCCTGGAATTATTATACAAACACATATCTCACCCATTACTATTTTCCCTGTGGAATTCAACTGTATTTGTTTGTTGACTTCATACACTAACCTGTAGTCTGTCTGTCCCTCCTTCATACACTAACCTGTAGCCTGTCTGTCCCTCCTTCATACACTAACCTGTAGTCTGTCTGTCCCTCCTTCATACACTAACCTGTAGCCTGTCTGTCCCTCCTTCATACACTAACCTGTAGTCTGTCTGTCCCTCCTTCATACACTAACCTGTAGTCTGTCTGTCCCTCCTTCATACACTAACCTGTAGCCTGTCTGTCCCTCCTTCATACACTAACCTGTAGTCTGTCTGTCCCTCCTTCATACACTAACCTGTAGCCTGTCTGTCCCTCCTTCATACACTAACCTGTAGCCTGTCTGTCCCTCCTCCTTCATACACTAACCTGTAGTCTGTCTGTCCCTCCTTCATACACTAACCTGTAGTCTGTCTGTCCCTCCTCCTTCATACACTAACCTGTAGTCTGTCTGTCCCTCCTTCATACACTAACCTGTAGCCTGTCTGTCCCTCCTCCTTCATACACTAACCTGTATTCTGTCTGTCCCTCCTCCTTCATACACTAACCTGTAGTCTGTCTGTCCCTCCTCCTTCATACACTAACCTGTAGTCTGTCTGTCCCTCCTCCTTCATACACTAACCTGTAGTCTGTCTGTCCCTCCTTCATACACTAACCTGTAGCCTGTCTGTCCCTCCTCCTTCATACACTAACCTGTATTCTGTCTGTCCCTCCTCCTTCATACACTAACCTGTAGTCTGTCTGTCCCTCCTCCTTCATACACTAACCTGTAGTCTGTCTGTCCCTCCTCCTTCATACACTAACCTGTAGTCTGTCTGTCCCTCCTCCTTCATACACTAACCTGTAGCCTGTCTGTCCCTCCTCCTTCATACACTAACCTGTATTCTGTCTGTCCCTCCTCCTTCATACACTAACCTGTAGTCTGTCTGTCCCTCCTCCTTCATATACTAACCTGTAGTCTGTCTGTCCCTCCTCCTTCATACACTAACCTGTAGTCTGTCTGTCCCTCCTCCTTCATACACTAACCTGTAGTCTGTCTGTCCCTCCTCCTTCATACACTAACCTGTAGTCTGTCTGTCCCTCCTCCTTCATACACTAACCTGTAGTCTGTCTGTCCCTCCTCCTTCATACACTAACCTGTAGTCTGTCTGTCCCTCCTTCATACACTAACCTGTAGTCTGTCTGTCCCTCCTCCTTCATACACTAACCTGTAGCCTGTCTGTCCCTCCTCCTTCATACACTAACCTGTAGTCTGTCTGTCCCTCCTCCTTCATACACTAACCTGTAGTCTATCTGTCCCTCCTCCTTCATACACTAACCTGTAGTCTGTCTGTCCCTCCTTCATACACTAACCTGTAGTCTGTCCCTCCTCCTTCATACACTAACCTGTAGTCTGTCTGTCCCTCCTCCTTCATACACTAACCTGTAGTCTGTCTGTACACTAACCTGTAGTCTGTCTGTCCCTCCTTCATACACTAACCTGTAGCCTGTCTGTCCCTCCTCCTTCATACACTAACCTGTAGTCTGTCTGTCCCTCCTCCTTCATACACTAACCTGTAGTCTGTCTGTCCCTCCTCCTTCATACACTAACCTGTAGTCTGTCTGTCCCTCCTCCTTCATACACTAACCTGTAGTCTGTCTGTCCCTCCTCCTTCATACACTAACCTGTAGTCTGTCTGTCCCTCCTCCTTCATACACTAACCTGTAGTCTGTCTGTCCCTCCTCCTTCATACACTAACCTGTAGTCTGTCTGTCCCTCCTTCATACACTAACCTGTAGTCTGTCTGTCCCTCCTAACCTGTAGTCTGTCTGTCCCTCCTCCCTTCATACACTAACCTGTAGTCTGTCCCTCCTCCTTCATACACTAACCTGTAGTCTGTCTGTCCCTCCTCCTTCATACACTAACCTGTAGTCTGTCTGTCCCTCCTCCTTCATACACTAACCTGTAGTCTGTCTGTCCTCCTCCTTCATACACTAACCTGTAGTCTGTCTGTCCCTCCTCCTTCATACACTAACCTGTAGTCTGTCTGTCCCTCCTCCTTCATACACTAACCTGTAGTCTGTCTGTCCCTCCTCCTTCATACACTAACCTGTAGTCTGTCTGTCCCTCCTCCTTCATACACTAACCTGTAGTCTGTCTGTCCCTCCTCCTTCATACACTAACCTGTAGTCTGTCTGTCCCTCCTCCTTCATACACTAACCTGTAGTCTGTCTGTCCCTCCTCCTTCATACACTAACCTGTAGTCTGTCTGTCCCTCCTCCTTCATACACTAACCTGTAGTCTGTCTGTCCCTCCTCCTTCATACACTAACCTGTAGTCTGTCTGTCCCTCCTTCATACACTAACCTGTAGTCTGTCTGTCCCTCCTCCTTCATACACTAACCTGTAGTCTGTCTGTCCCTCCTCCTTCATACACTAACCTGTAGTCTGTCTGTCCCTCCTCCTTCATACACTAACCTGTAGTCTGTCTGTCCCTCCTCCTTCATACACTAACCTGTAGTCTGTCTGTCCCTCCTCCTTCATACACTTAACCTGTAGTCTGTCTGTCCCTCCTCCTTCATACACTAACCTGTAGTCTGTCTGTCCCTCCTCCTTCATACACTAACCTGTAGTCTGTCTGTCCCTCCTCCTTCATACACTAACCTGTAGTCTAGTCTGTCCCTCCTCCTTCATACACTAACCTGTAGTCTGTCTGTCCCTCCTTCATACACTAACCTGTAGTCTGTCTGTCCCTCCTCCTTCATACACTAACCTGTAGTCTGTCTGTCCCTCCTCCTTCATACACTAACCTGTAGTCTGTCTGTCCCTCCTCCTTCATACACTAACCTGTAGTCTGTCTGTCCCTCCTCCTTCATACACTAACCTGTAGTCTGTCTGTCCCTCCTTCATACACTAACCTGTAGTCTGTCTGTCCCTCCTCCTTCATACACTAACCTGTAGTCTGTCCCTCCTCCTTCATACACTAACCTGTAGTCTGTCTGTCCCTCCTCCTTCATACACTAACCTGTAGTCTGTCTGTCCCTCCTCCTTCATACACTAACCTGTAGTCTGTCTGTCCCTCCTCCTTCATACACTAACCTGTAGTCTGTCTGTCCCTCCTCCTTCATACACTAACCTGTAGTCTGTCTGTCCCTCCTTCATACACTAACCTGTAGTCTGTCTGTCCCTCCTCCTTCATACACTAACCTGTAGTCTGTCCCTCCTCCTTCATACACTAACCTGTAGTCTGTCTGTCCCTCCTCCTTCATACACTAACCTGTAGTCTGTCTGTCCCTCCTCCTTCATACACTAACCTGTAGTCTGTCTGTCCCTCCTCCTTCATACACTAACCTGTAGTCTGTCTCCTCCTTCATCACTAACCTGTAGTCTGTCTGTCCCTCCTCCTTCATACACTAACCTGTAGTCTGTCTCTCCCTCCTCCTTCATACACTAACCTGTAGTCTGTCTGTCCCTCCTCCTTCATACACTAACCTGTAGTCTGTCTGTCCCTCCTCCTTCATACACTAACCTGTAGTCTGTCTGTCCCTCCTCCTTCATACACTAACCTGTAGTCTGTCTGTCCCTCCTCCTTCATACACTAACCTGTAGTCTGTCTGTCCCTCCTTCATACACTAACCTGTAGTCTGTCTGTCCCTCCTCCTTCATACACTAACCTGTAGTCTGTCTGTCCCTCCTCCTTCATACACTAACCTGTAGTCTGTCTGTCCCTCCTCCTTCATACACTAACCTGTAGTCTGTCTGTCCCTCCTTCATACACTAACCTGTAGTCTGTCTGTCCCTCCTCCTTCATACACTAACCTGTAGTCTGTCTGTCCCTCCTTCTTCATACACTAACCTGTAGTCTGTCTGTCCCTCCTCCTTCATACACTAACCTGTAGTCTGTCTGTCCCTCCTCCTTCATACACTAACCTGTAGTCTGTCTGTCCCTCCTCCTTCATACACTAACCTGTAGTCTGTCTGTCCCTCCTCCTTCATACACTAACCTGTAGTCTGTCTGTCCCTCCTCCTTCATACACTAACCTGTAGTCTGTCTGTCCCTCCTTCATACACTAACCTGTAGTCTGTCTGTCCCTCCTCCTTCATACACTAACCTGTAGCCTGTCTGTCCCTCCTCCTTCATACACTAACCTGTAGTCTGTCTGTCCTCCTCCTTCATACACTAACCTGTAGTCTGTCTGTCCCTCCTCCTTCATACACTAACCTGTAGTCTGTCTGTCCCTCCTCCTTCATACACTAACCTGTCTGTCTGTCCCTCCTCCTTCATACACTAACCTGTATTCTGTCTGTCCCTCCTCCTTCATACACTAACCTGTAGTCTGTCTGTCCCTCCTCCTTCATACACTAACCTGTAGTCTGTCTGTCCCTCCTCCTTCATACACTAACCTGTAGTCTGTCTGTCCCTCCTTCATACACTAACCTGTAGTCTGTCTGTCCCTCCTCCTTCATACACTAACCTGTAGTCTGTCTGTCCCTCCTCCTTCATACACTAACCTGTAGTCTGTCTGTCCCTCCTCCTTCATACACTAACCTGTAGTCTGTCTGTCCCTCCTCCTTCATACACTAACCTGTAGTCTGTCTGTCCCTCCTCCTTCATACACTAACCTGTAGTCTGTCTGTCCCTCCTCCTTCTTACACTAACCTGTAGTCTGTCTGTCCCTCCTCCTTCATACACTAACCTGTAGTCTGTCTGTCCCTCCTCCTTCATACACTAACCTGTAGTCTGTCTGTCCCTCCTCCTTCATACACTAACCTGTAGTCTGTCTGTCCCTCCTCCTTCATACACTAACCTGTAGTCTGTCTGTCCCTCCTCCTTCATACACTAACCTGTAGTCTGTCTGTCCCTCCTCCTTCATACACTAACCTGTAGTCTGTCTGTCCCTCCTCCTTCATACACTAACCTGTAGTCTGTCTGTCCCTCCTCCTTCATACACTAACCTGTAGTCTGTCTGTCCCTCCTCCTTCATACACTAACCTGTAGTCTGTCTGTCCCTCCTCCTTCATACACTAACCTGTAGCCTGTCTGTCCCTCCTCCTTCTTACACTAACCTGTAGTCTGTCTGTCCTCCTCCTTCATACACTAACCTGTAGTCTGTCTGTCCCTCCTCCTTCATACACTAACCTGTAGTCTATCTGTCCCTCCTCCTTCATACACTAACCTGTAGTCTGTCTGTCCCTCCTTCATACACTAACCTGTAGTCTGTCTGTCCCTCCTCCTTCATACACTAACCTGTAGTCTGTCTGTCCCTCCTTCTTCATACACTAACCTGTAGTCTGTCTGTCCCTCCTCCTTCATACACTAACCTGTAGTCTGTCTGTCCCTCCTCCTTCATACACTAACCTGTAGTCTGTCTGTCCCTCCTTCATACACTAACCTGTAGTCTGTCGGTCCCTCCTCCTTCATACACTAACAGTCTGTCTGTCCCTCCTCCTTCATACACTAACCTGTAGTCTGTCTGTCCCTCCTCCTTCATACACTAACCTGTAGTCTGTCTGTCCCTCCTTCTTCATACACTAACCTGTAGTCTGTCTGTCCCTCCTCCTTCATACACTAACCTGTAGTCTATCTGTCCCTCCTCCTTCATACACTAACCTGTAGTCTGTCTGTCCCTCCTTCATACACTAACCTGTAGTCTGTCTGTCCCTCCTCCTTCATACACTAACCTGTAGTCTGTCCCTCCTCCTTCATACACTAACCTGTAGTCTGTCTGTCCCTCCTCCTTCATACACTAACCTGTAGTCTGTCTGTCCCTCCTCCTTTATACACTAACCTGTAGTCTGTCTGTCCCTCCTCCTTCATACACTAACCTGTAGTCTGTCTGTCCCTCCTCCTTCATACACTAACCTGTAGTCTGTCTGTCCCTCCTCCTTCATACACTAACCTGTAGTCTGTCTGTCCCTCCTCCTTCATACACTAACCTGTAGTCTGTCTGTCCCTCCTTCATACACTAACCTGTAGTCTGTCTGTCCCTCCTCCTTCATACACTAACCTGTAGTCTGTCTGTCCCTCCTCCTTCATACACTAACCTGTAGTCTGTCTGTCCCTCCTTCATACACTAATCTGTAGTCTGTCTGTCCCTCCTCCTTCATACACTAACCTGTAGTCTGTCTGTCCCTCCTCCTTCATACACTAACCTGTAGTCTATCTGTCCCTCCTCCTTCATACACTAACCTGTAGTCTGTCTGTCCCTCCTTCATACACTAACCTGTAGTCTGTATGTCCCTCCTCCTTCATACACTAACCTGTAGTCTGTCTGTCCCTCCTCCTTCATACACTAACCTGTAGTCTGTCTGTCCCTCCTCCTTCATACACTAACCTGTAGTCTGTCTGTCCCTCCTTCATACACTAACCTGTAGTCTGTCTGACCCTCCTCCTTCATACACTAACCTGTAGTCTGTCTGTCCCTCCTCCTTCATACACTAACCTGTAGTCTGTCTGTCCCTCCTTCATACACTAATCTGTAGTCTGTCTGTCCCTCCTCCTTCATACACTAACCTGTAGTCTGTCTGTCCCTCCTTCTTCATACACTAACCTGTAGTCTGTCTGTCCCTCCTCCTTCATACACTAACCTGTAGTCTGTCTGTCCCTCCTCCTTCATACACTAACCTGTAGTCTGTCTGTCCCTCCTCCTTCATACACTAACCTGTAGTCTGTCTGTCCCTCCTCCTTCATACACTAACCTGTAGTCTGTCTGTCCCTCCTCCTTCATACACTAACCTGTAGTCTGTCTGTCCCTCCTCCTTCATACACTAACCTGTAGTCTGTCTGTCCCTCCTTCATACACTAACCTGTAGTCTGTCTGTCCCTCCTCCTTCATACACTAACCTGTAGTCTGTCTGTCCCTCCTTCTTCATACACTAACCTGTAGTCTGTCTGTCCCTCCTCCTTCATACACTAACCTGTAGTCTGTCTGTCCCTCCTCCTTCATACACTAACCTGTAGTCTGTCTGTCCCTCCTCCTTCATACACTAACCTGTAGTCTGTCTGTCCCTCCTCCTTCATACACTAACCTGTAGTCTGTCTGTCCCTCCTCCTTCATACACTAACCTGTAGTCTGTCTGTCCCTCCTTCATACACTAACCTGTAGTCTGTCTGTCCCTCCTCCTTCATACACTAACCTGTAGCCTGTCTGTCCCTCCTCCTTCATACACTAACCTGTAGTCTGTCTGTCCCTCCTCCTTCATACACTAACCTGTAGTCTATCTGTCCCTCCTCCTTCATACACTAACCTGTAGTCTGTCTGTCCCTCCTCCTTCATACACTAACCTGTAGTCTGTCCCTCCTCCTTCATACACTAACCTGTAGTCTGTCTGTCCCTCCTCCTTCATACACTAACCTGTAGTCTGTCTGTCCCTCCTCCTTCATACACTAACCTGTAGTCTGTCTGTCCCTCCTCCTTCATACACTAACCTGTAGTCTGTCTGTCCCTCCTTCATACACTAACCTGTAGTCTGTCTGTCCCTCCTCCTTCATACACTAACCTGTAGTCTGTCTGTCCCTCCTCCTTCATACACTAACCTGTAGTCTGTCTGTCCCTCCTCCTTCATACACTAACCTGTAGTCTGTCTGTCCCTCCTCCTTCATACACTAACCTGTAGTCTGTCTGTCCCTCCTCCTTCATACACTAACCTGTAGCCTGTCTGTCCCTCCTCCTTCTTACACTAACCTGTAGTCTGTCTGTCCCTCCTCCTTCATACACTAACCTGTAGTCTGTCTGTCCCTCCTCCTTCATACACTAACCTGTAGTCTATCTGTCCCTCCTCCTTCATACACTAACCTGTAGTCTGTCTGTCCCTCCTTCATACACTAACCTGTAGTCTGTCTGTCCCTCCTCCTTCATACACTAACCTGTAGTCTGTCTGTCCCTCCTCCTTCATACACTAACCTGTAGTCTGTCTGTCCCTCCTCCTTCATACACTAACCTGTAGTCTGTCTGTCCCTCCTCCTTCATACACTAACCTGTAGTCTGTCTGTCCCTCCTCCTTCATACACTAACCTGTAGTCTGTCTGTCCCTCCTCCTTCATACACTAACCTGTAGTCTGTCTGTCCCTCCTCCTTCATACACTAACCTGTAGTCTGTCTGTCCCTCCTCCTTCATACACTAACCTGTAGTCTGTCTGTCCCTCCTCCTTCATACACTAACCTGTAGTCTATCTGTCTGTCCCTCCTCCTTCATACACTAACCTGTAGTCTGTCTGTCCCTCCTTCATACACTAACCTGTAGTCTGTCTGTCCCTCCTCCTTCATACACTAACCTGTAGTCTGTCTGTCCCTCCTTCTTCATACACTAACCTGTAGTCTGTCTGTCCCTCCTCCTTCATACACTAACCTGTAGTCTATCTGTCCCTCCTCCTTCATACACTAACCTGTAGTCTGTCTGTCCCTCCTTCATACACTAACCTGTAGTCTGTCTGTCCCTCCTCCTTCATACACTAACCTGTAGTCTGTCCCTCCTCCTTCATACACTAACCTGTAGTCTGTCTGTCCCTCCTCCTTCATACACTAACCTGTAGTCTGTCTGTCCCTCCTTCTCCATACACTAACCTGTAGTCTGTCTGTCCCTCCTCCTTCATACACTAACCTGTAGTCTATCTGTCCCTCCTCCTTCATACACTAACCTGTAGTCTGTCTGTCCCTCCTTCATACACTAACCTGTAGTCTGTCTGTCCCTCCTCCTTCATACACTAACCTGTAGTCTGTCCCTCCTCCTTCATACACTAACCTGTAGTCTGTCTGTCCCTCCTCCTTCATACACTAACCTGTAGTCTGTCTGTCCCTCCTCCTTTATACACTAACCTGTAGTCTGTCTGTCCCTCCTCCTTCATACACTAACTAACCTGTAGTCTGTCTGTCCCTCCTCCTTCATACACTAACCTGTAGTCTGTCTGTCCCTCCTCCTTCATACACTAACCTGTAGTCTGTCTGTCCCTCCTCCTTCATACACTAACCTGTAGTCTGTCTGTCCCTCCTTCATACACTAACCTGTAGTC
The DNA here is from genome assembly GCF_023373465.1 of Oncorhynchus keta. Classification (NCBI taxonomy): domain Eukaryota; kingdom Metazoa; phylum Chordata; class Actinopteri; order Salmoniformes; family Salmonidae; genus Oncorhynchus; species Oncorhynchus keta. The sequence continues at coordinate 20,690 of NW_026290583.1, forward strand.
TGTCTGTCCCTCCTCCTTCATACACTAACCTGTAGTCTGTCTGTCCCTCCTCCTTCATACACTAACCTGTAGTCTGTCTGTCCCTCCTTCATACACTAATCTGTAGTCTGTCTGTCCCTCCTCCTTCATACACTAACCTGTAGTCTGTCTGTCCCTCCTCCTTCATACACTAACCTGTAGTCTATCTGTCCCTCCTCCTTCATACACTAACCTGTAGTCTGTCTGTCCCTCCTTCATACACTAACCTGTAGTCTGTCTGTCCCTCCTCCTTCATACACTAACCTGTAGTCTGTCTGTCCCTCCTTCTTCATACACTAACCTGTAGTCTGTCTGTCCCTCCTCCTTCATACACTAACCTGTAGTCTGTCTGTCCCTCCTTCATACACTAACCTGTAGTCTGTCTGTCCCTCCTCCTTCATACACTAACCTGTAGTCTGTCCCTCCTCCTTCATACACTAACCTGTAGTCTGTCTGTCCCTCCTCCTTCATACACTAACCTGTAGTCTGTCTGTCCCTCCTCCTTCATACACTAACCTGTAGTCTGTCTGTCCCTCCTCCTTCATACACTAACCTGTAGTCTGTCTGTCCCTCCTCCTTCATACACTAACCTGTAGTCTGTCTGTCCCTCCTCCTTCATACACTAACCTGTAGTCTGTCTGTCCCTCCTCCTTCATACACTAACCTGTAGTCTGTCTGTCCCTCCTTCATACACTAACCTGTAGTCTGTCTGTCCCTCCTCCTTCATACACTAACCTGTAGTCTGTCTGTCCCTCCTCCTTCATACACTAACCTGTAGTCTGTCTGTCCCTCCTCCTTCATACACTAACCTGTAGCCTGTCTGTCCCTCCTCCTTCATACACTAACCTGTATTCTGTATGTCCCTCCTCCTTCATACACTAACCTGTAGTCTGTCTGTCCCTCCTCCTTCATACACTAACCTGTAGTCTGTCTGTCCCTCCTTCATACACTAACCTGTAGTCTGTCTGTCCCTCCTCCTTCATACACTAACCTGTAGTCTGTCTGTCCCTCCTTCATACACTAATCTGTAGTCTGTCTGTCCCTCCTCCTTCATACACTAACCTGTAGTCTATCTGTCCCTCCTCCTTCATACACTAACCTGTAGTCTGTCTGTCCCTCCTTCATACACTAACCTGTAGTCTGTCTGTCCCTCCTCCTTCATACACTAACCTGTAGTCTGTCTGTCCCTCCTTCATACACTAACCTGTAGTCTGTCTGTCCCTCCTTCTTCATACACTAACCTGTAGTCTGTCTGTCCCTCCTCCTTCATACACTAACCTGTAGTCTGTCTGTCCCTCCTTCATACACTAACCTGTAGTCTGTCTGTCCCTCCTCCTTCATACACTAACCTGTAGTCTGTCCCTCCTCCTTCATACACTAACCTGTAGTCTGTCTGTCCCTCCTCCTTCATACACTAACCTGTAGTCTGTCTGTCCCTCCTCCTTCATACACTAACCTGTAGTCTGTCTGTCCCTCCTCCTTCATACACTAACCTGTAGTCTGTCTGTCCCTCCTCCTTCATACACTAACCTGTAGTCTGTCTGTCCCTCCTCCTTCATACACTAACCTGTAGACTGTCTGTCCCTCCTCCTTCATACACTAACCTGTAGTCTGTCTGTCCCTCCTTCATACACTAACCTGTAGTCTGTCTGTCCCTCCTCCTTCATACACTAACCTGTAGTCTGTCTGTCCCTCCTCCTTCATACACTAACCTGTAGTCTGTCTGTCCCTCCTCCTTCATACACTAACCTGTAGCCTGTCTGTCCCTCCTCCTTCATACACTAACCTGTATTCTGTATGTCCCTCCTCCTTCATACACTAACCTGTAGTCTGTCTGTCCCTCCTCCTTCATACACTAACCTGTAGTCTATCTGTCCCTCCTCCTTCATACACTAACCTGTAGCCTGTCTGTCCCTCCTCCTTCATACACTAACCTGTAGTCTGTCTGTCCCTCCTCCTTCATACACTAACCTGTAGTCTGTCTGTCCCTCCTCCTTCATACACTAACCTGTAGTCTGTCTGTCCCTCCTCCTTCATACACTAACCTGTAGTCTGTCTGTCCCTCCTCCTTCATACACTAACCTGTAGTCTGTCTGTCCCTCCTCCTTCATACACTAACCTGTAGCCTGTCTGTCCCTCCTCCTTCTTACACTAACCTGTAGTCTGTCTGTCCCTCCTCCTTCATACACTAACCTGTAGTCTGTCTGTCCCTCCTCCTTCATACACTAACCTGTAGTCTATCTGTCCCTTCTCCTTCATACACTAACCTGTAGTCTGTCTGTCCCTCCTTCATACACTAACCTGTAGTCTGTCTGTCCCTCCTCCTTCATACACTAACCTGTAGTCTGTCTGTCCCTCCTTCTTCATACACTAACCTGTAGTCTGTCTGTCCCTCCTCCTTCATACACTAACCTGTAGTCTGTCTGTCCCTCCTCCTTCATACACTAACCTGTAGTCTGTCTGTCCCTCCTCCTTCATACACTAACCTGTAGTCTGTCTGTCCCTCCTCCTTCATACACTAACCTGTAGTCTGTCTGTCCCTCCTCCTTCTTACACTAACCTGTAGTCTGTCTGTCCCTCCTCCTTCATACACTAACCTGTAGTCTGTCTGTCCCTCCTCCTTCATACACTAACCTGTAGTCTATCTGTCCCTCCTCCTTCATACACTAACCTGTAGTCTGTCTGTCCCTCCTTCATACACTAACCTGTAGTCTGTCTGTCCCTCCTCCTTCATACACTAACCTGTAGTCTGTCTGTCCCTCCTTCTTCATACACTAACCTGTAGTCTGTCTGTCCCTCCTCCTTCATACACTAACCTGTAGTCTATCTGTCCCTCCTCCTTCATACACTAACCTGTAGTCTGTCTGTCCCTCCTTCATACACTAACCTGTAGTCTGTCTGTCCCTCCTCCTTCATACACTAACCTGTAGTCTGTCCCTCCTCCTTCATACACTAACCTGTAGTCTGTCTGTCCCTCCTCCTTCATACACTAACCTGTAGTCTGTCTGTCCCTCCTTCTTCATACACTAACCTGTAGTCTGTCTGTCCCTCCTCCTTCATACACTAACCTGTAGTCTATCTGTCCCTCCTCCTTCATACACTAACCTGTAGTCTGTCTGTCCCTCCTTCATACACTAACCTGTAGTCTGTCTGTCCCTCCTCCTTCATACACTAACCTGTAGTCTGTCTGTCCCTCCTTCATACACTAACCTGTAGTCTGTCTGTCCCTCCTTCTTCATACACTAACCTGTAGTCTGTCTGTCCCTCCTCCTTCATACACTAACCTGTAGTCTGTCTGTCCCTCCTTCATACACTAACCTGTAGTCTGTCTGTCCCTCCTCCTTCATACACTAACCTGTAGTCTGTCTGTCCCTCCTTCATACACTAACCTGTAGTCTGTCTGTCCCTCCTCCTTCATACACTAACCTGTAGTCTGTCTGTCCCTCCTCCTTCATACACTAACCTGTAGTCTGTCTGTCCCTCCTCCTTCATACACTAACCTGTAGTCTGTCTGTCCCTCCTCCTTCATACACTAACCTGTAGTCTGTCTGTCCCTCCTCCTTCATACACTAACCTGTAGTCTGTCTGTCCCTCCTCCTTCATACACTAACCTGTAGTCTGTCTGTCCCTCCTTCATACACTAACCTGTAGTCTGTCTGTCCCTCCTCCTTCATACACTAACCTGTAGTCTGTCTGTCCCTCCTCCTTCATACACTAACCTGTAGTCTGTCTGTCCCTCCTCCTTCATACACTAACCTGTAGTCTGTCTGTCCCTCCTCCTTCATACACTAACCTGTAGTCTGTCTGTCCCTCCTCCTTCATACACTAACCTGTAGTCTGTCTGTCCCTCCTCCTTCATACACTAACCTGTAGTCTGTCTGTCCCTCCTCCTTCATACACTAACCTGTAGTCTGTCTGTCCCTCCTCCTTCATACACTAACCTGTAGTCTGTCTGTCCCTCCTCCTTCATACACTAACCTGTAGTCTGTCTGTCCCTCCTCCTTCATACACTAACCTGTAGTCTGTCTGTCCCTCCTCCTTCATACACTAACCTGTAGTCTGTCTGTCCCTCCTCCTTCATACACTAACCTGTAGTCTGTCTGTCCCTCCTCCTTCATACACTAACCTGTAGTCTGTCTGTCCCTCCTCCTTCATACACTAACCTGTAGTCTGTCTGTCCCTCCTCCTTCATACACTAACCTGTAGTCTGTCTGTCCCCCTCCTTCATACACTAACCTGTAGTCTGTCTGTCCCTCCTCCTTCATACACTAACCTGTAGTCTGTCTGTCCCTCCTCCTTCATACACTAACCTGTAGTCTGTCTGTCCCTCCTCCTTCATACACTAACCTGTAGTCTGTCTGTCCCTCCTCCTTCATACACTAACCTGTAGTCTGTCTGTCCCTCCTCCTTCATACACTAACCTGTAGTCTGTCTGTCCCTCCTCCTTCATACACTAACCTGTAGTCTGTCTGTCCCTCCTCCTTCATACACTAACCTGTAGTCTGTCTGTCCCTCCTCCTTCATACACTAACCTGTAGTCTGTCTGTCCCTCCTCCTTCATACACTAACCTGTAGTCTGTCTGTCCCTCCTCCTTCATACACTAACCTGTAGTCTGTCTGTCCCTCCTCCTTCATACACTAACCTGTAGTCTGTCTGTCCCTCCTCCTTCATACACTAACCTGTAGTCTGTCTGTCCCTCCTCCTTCATACACTAACCTGTAGCCTGTCTGTCCCTCCTCCTTCATACACTAACCTGTATTCTGTATGTCCCTCCTCCTTCATACACTAACCTGTAGTCTGTCTGTCCCTCCTCCTTCATACACTAACCTGTAGTCTATCTGTCCCTCCTCCTTCATACACTAACCTGTAGCCTGTCTCTCCCTCCTCCTTCATACACTAACCTGTAGCCTGTCTGTCCCTCCTCCTTCATACACTAACCTGTAGTCTGTCTGTCCCTCCTCCTTCATACACTAACCTGTATTCTGTATGTCCCTCCTCCTTCATACACTAACCTGTAGTCTGTCTGTCCCTCCTCTCTGCAGATATAGATGAGTGTGCGACAGAAAGACACAGTTGTGCTAACGATACGGTGTGTTTCAACGTGGACGGAGGCTACGACTGCAGGTGCCCTCACGGCAAGAACTGCACCGGGGACTGTAACCATGACAACAAGCACAAACACAACGGGCAGATCTGGGTGCTGGACAATGACAGGTGCTCCGTCTGCTCCTGCCAGGTGAGTGATGTACTGTAGAACCTCCTGGGGAATCATGGGAATTGGAGTCTTTTGGAATTAGAGTTTCCAATCAGAGTTTTATATTGCAGTTATAATCTAATGCTAAATCTAACATGTCAAAATATAGATCTGAAAGGAAAAGCTTAGTCTGACTCATTCTCTCACTCTCTCTCTCTCCCCCCTCCCCCCTACAGTCTGGTTTGGTGATGTGTCGTAGGATGGTGTGTGACTGTGAGTCCACCACAGCCGACCTGTTCTGCTGTCCAGAGTGTAACCCAGGCCTCAGCAGCCAGTGTCTGCACCAGAACAGACTAATTACATACAGCAGTGGAGACACCTGGGTGGAGAACTGCCAGCAGTGCCAGTGTATGGTGAGTTGGCATGGACAGACACTGTAGAGAGATGTGGAGGATAGTACCAGTACATACTGAGTTACTGGGGTAGTGGAGGATAGTACCAGTACATACTGAGTTACTGGGGTAGTGGAGGATAGTACCAGTACATACTGAGTTACTGTGGTAGTGAAGGATAGTACCAGTACATACTGAGTTACTGGGGTAGTGGAGGATAGTACCAGTACATACTGAGTTACTGGGGTAGTGGAGGATAGTACCAGTACATACTGAATTACTGGGGTAGTGGAGGATAGTACCAGTACATACTGAGTTACTGGGGTAGTGGAGGATAGTACCAGTACATACTGAGTTACTGGGGTAGTGGAGGATAGTACCAGTACATACTGAGTTACTGGGCTAGTGGAGGATAGTACCAGTACATACTGAGTTACTGGGGTAGTGGAGGATAGTGCCAGTACATACTGAGTTACTGTGGAAGTGGAGGATAGTACCAGTACATACTGAGTTACTGGGGTAGTGGAGGATAGTACCAGTACATACTGAATTACTGGGGTAGTGGAGGATAGTACCAGTACATACTGAGTTACTGGGGTAGTGGAGGATAGTACCAGTACATACTGAGTTACTGGGGTAGTGGAGGAATAGTACCAGTACATACTGAGTTACTGGGGTAGTGGAGGATAGTACCAGTACATACTGAGTTACTGTGGAAGTGGAGGATAGTACCAGTACATACTGAGTTACTGGAGTAGTGGAGGATAGTACCAGTACATACTGAGTTACTGGGGTAGTGGAGGATAGTAACAGTACATACTGAGTTACTGGGGTAGTGATGGATAGTACCAGTACATACTGAGTTACTGGGGTAGTGGAGGATAGTACCAGTACATACTGAGTTACTGGGGTAGTGGAGGATAGTACCAGTACATACTGAGTTACTGTGGTAGTGGAGGATAGTACCAGTACATACTGAGTTACTGGGGTAGTGGAGGATAGTACCAGTACATACTGAGTTACTGGGGTAGTGGAGGATAGTACCAGTACATACTGAGTTACTGGGGTAGTGGAGGATAGTACCAGTACATACTGAGTTACTGGGGTAGTGGAGGATAGTACCAGTACATACTGAGTTACTGTGGTAGTGGAGGATAGTACCAGTACATACTGAGTTACTGGGGTAGTGGAGGATAGTACCAGTACATACTGAGTTACTGGGGTAGTGGAGGATAGTACCAGTACATACTGAGTTACTGTGGAAGTGGAGGATAGTACCAGTACATACTGAGTTACTGGGGTAGTGGAGGATAGTACCAGTACATACTGAGTTACTGGGGTAGTGGAGGATAGTACCAGTACATACTGAGTTACTGGGGTACTGGAGGATAGTACCAGTACATACTGAGTTACTGGGGTAGTGGAGGAATAGTACCAGTACATACTGAGTTACTGGGGTAGTGGAGGATAGTACCAGTACATACTGAGTTACTGGGGTAGTGGATGATAGTACCAGTACATACTGAGTTACTGGGGTAGTGGAGGATAGTACTAGTACATACTGAGTTACTGGGGTAGTGGAGGATAGTACCAGTACATACTGAGTTACTGGGGTAGTGGAGGATAGTACCAGTACATACTGACTTACTGGGGTAGTGGAGGATAGTACCAGTACATACTGAGTTACTGGGGTAGTGGAGGATAGTACCAGTACATACTGAGTTACTGGGGTAGTGATGGATAGTACCAGTACATAGTGAGTTACTGGGTTATATTGGAGGATAGTACCAGTACATACTGAGTTACTGGGGTAGTGGAGGATAGTAACAGTACATACTGAGTTACTGTGGTAGTGGAGGATAGTACCAGTACATACTGAGTTACTGGGGTAGTGGAGGATAGTACCAGTACATACTGAGTTACTGGGGTAGTGGAGGATAGTACCAGTACATACTGAGTTACTGGGGTAGTGGAGGATAGTAACAGTACATACTGAGTTACTGGGGTAGTGGAGGATAGTACCAGTACATACTGAGTTACTGGGGTAGTGGAGGATAGTACCAGTACATACTGAGTTACTGGGGTAGTGGAGGATAGTACCAGTACATACTGAGTTACTGGGGTAGTGGAGGATAGTACCAGTACATACTGAGTTACTGGGGTAGTGGAGGATAGTACCAGTACATACTGAGTTACTGGGATAGTGGAGGATAGTACCAGTACATACTGAGTTACTGGGTTAGTGGAGGATAGTACCAGTACATACTGAGTTACTGTGGTAGTGATGGATAGTACCAGTACATACTGAGTTACTGGAGTAGTGGAGGATAGTACCAGTACATACTGAGTTACTGGGTTAGTGATGGATAGTAACAGTACATACTGAGTTACTGGGGTAGTGGAGGATAGTACCAGTACATACTGAGTTACTGGGGTAGTGGAGGATAGTACCAGTACATACTGAGTTACTGGGTTAGTGATGGATAGTACCAGTACATACTGAGTTACTGGGGTAGTGGAGGATAGTACCAGTACATACTGAGTTACTGGGGTAGTGGAGGACAGTACCAGTACATACTGAGTTACTGGGGTAGTGGAGGATAGTACCAGTACATACTGAGTTACTGGGGTAGTGGAGGATAGTACCAGTACATACTGAGTTACTGGGATAGTGGAGGATAGTACCAGTACATACTGAGTTACTGTGGTAGTGGAGGATAGTACCAGTACACACTGAGTTACTGGGATAGTGGAGGATAGTACCAGTACATACTGAGTTACTGGGGTAGTGGAGGATAGTACCAGTACATACTGAGTTACTGGGTTAGTGATGGATAGTACCAGTACATACTGAGTTACTGGGGTAGTGGAGGATAGTACCAGTACATACTGAGTTACTGGGGTAGTGGAGGACAGTACCAGTACATACTGAGTTACTGGGGTAGTGGAGGATAGTACCAGTACATACTGAGTTACTGGGGTAGTGGAGGATAGTACCAGTACATACTGAGTTACTGGGATAGTGGAGGATAGTACCAGTACATACTGAGTTACTGTGGTAGTGGAGGATAGTACCAGTACACACTGAGTTACTGGGATAGTGGAGGATAGTACCAGTACATACTGAGTTACTGTGGTAGTGGAGGATAGTACCAGTACATACTGAGTTACTGGAGTAGTGGAGGATAGTAACAGTACATACTGAGTTACTGGGGTAGTGATGGATAGTACCAGTACATAGTGAGTTACTGGGTTATATTGGAGGATAGTACCAGTACATACTGAGTTACTGGGGTAGTGGAGGATAGTACCAGTACATACTGAGTTACTGGGGTAGTGGAGGATAGTACCAGTACATACTGAGTTACTGGGGTACTGGAGGATAGTACCAGTACATACTGAGTTACTGGGGTAGTGGAGGAATAGTACCAGTACATACTGAGTTACTGGGGTAGTGGAGGATAGTACCAGTACATACTGAGTTACTGGGGTAGTGGAGGATAGTACCAGTACATACTGAGTTACTGGGGTACTGGAGGATAGTACCAGTACATACTGAGTTACTGGGGTAGTGGAGGAATAGTACCAGTACATACTGAGTTACTGGGGTAGTGGAGGATAGTACCAGTACATACTGAGTTACTGGGGTAGTGGATGATAGTACCAGTACATACTGAGTTACTGGGGTAGTGGAGGATAGTACTAGTACATACTGAGTTACTGGGGTAGTGGAGGATAGTACCAGTACATACTGAGTTACTGGGGTAGTGGAGGATAGTACCAGTACATACTGACTTACTGGGGTAGTGGAGGATAGTACCAGTACATACTGAGTTACTGGGGTAGTGGAGGATAGTACCAGTACATACTGAGTTACTGGGGTAGTGGAGGATAGTACCAGTACATACTGAGTTACTGGGTTAGTGGAGGATAGTACCAGTACATACTGAGTTACTGTGGTAGTGATGGATAGTACCAGTACATACTGAGTTACTGGAGTAGTGGAGGATAGTAACAGTACATACTGAGTTACTGGGGTAGTGGAGGATAGTACCAGTACATACTGAGTTACTGGGTTAGTGATGGATAGTACCAGTACATACTGAGTTACTGGGGTAGTGGAGGATAGTACCAGTACATACTGAGTTACTGGGGTAGTGGAGGATAGTACCAGTACATACTGAGTTACTGGGGTAGTGGAGGATAGTACCAGTACATACTGAGTTACTGGGGTAGTGGAGGATAGTACCAGTACATACTGAGTTACTGTGGTAGTGATGGATAGTACCAGTTACTGAGTTACTGGAGTAGTGGAGGATAGTAACAGTACACACTGAGTTACTGGGGTAGTGGAGGATAGTACCAGTACATACTGAGTTACTGGGATAGTGGAGGATAGTACCAGTACATACTGAGTTACTGTGGTAGTGGAGGATAGTACCAGTACACACTGAGTTACTGGGATAGTGGAGGATAGTACCAGTACATACTGAGTTACTGTGGTAGTGGAGGATAGTACCAGTACATACTGAGTTACTGGAGTAGTGGAGGATAGTAACAGTACATACTGAGTTACTGGGGTAGTGATGGATAGTACCAGTACATAGTGAGTTACTGGGTTATATTGGAGGATAGTACCAGTACATACTGAGTTACTGGGGTAGTGGAGGATAGTACCAGTACATACTGAGTTACTGGGGTAGTGGAGGATAGTACCAGTACATACTGAGTTACTGGGGTACTGGAGGATAGTACCAGTACATACTGAGTTACTGGGGTAGTGGAGGAATAGTACCAGTACATACTGAGTTACTGGGGTAGTGGAGGATAGTACCAGTACATACTGAGTTACTGGGGTAGTGGATGATAGTACCAGTACATACTGAGTTACTGTGGTAGTGATGGATAGTACCAGTACATACTGAGTTACTGGAGTAGTGGAGGATAGTACCAGTACATACTGAGTTACTGGGTTAGTGATGGATAGTAACAGTACATACTGAGTTACTGGGGTAGTGGAGGATAGTACCAGTACATACTGAGTTACTGGGGTAGTGGAGGATAGTACCAGTACATACTGAGTTACTGGGGTAGTGGAGGATAGTACCAGTACATACTGAGTTACTGGGGTAGTGGAGGATAGTACCAGTACATACTGAGTTACTGGGGTAGTGGAGGACAGTACCAGTACATACTGAGTTACTGGGGTAGTGGAGGATAGTACCAGTACATACTGAGTTACTGGGGTAGTGGAGGATAGTACCAGTACATACTGAGTTACTGGGATAGTGGAGGATAGTACCAGTACATACTGAGTTACTGTGGTAGTGGAGGATAGTACCAGTACACACTGAGTTACTGGGTAGTGGAGGATAGTACCAGTACATACTGAGTTACTGGGGTAGTGGAGGATAGTACCAGTACATACTGAGTTACTGGGTTAGTGATGGATAGTACCAGTACATACTGAGTTACTGGGGTAGTGGAGGATAGTACCAGTACATACTGAGTTACTGGGGTAGTGGAGGACAGTACCAGTACATACTGAGTTACTGGGGTAGTGGAGGATAGTACCAGTACATACTGAGTTACTGGGGTAGTGGAGGATAGTACCAGTACATACTGAGTTACTGGGATAGTGGAGGATAGTACCAGTACATACTGAGTTACTGTGGTAGTGGAGGATAGTACCAGTACACACTGAGTTACTGGGATAGTGGAGGATAGTACCAGTACATACTGAGTTACTGTGGTAGTGGAGGATAGTACCAGTACATACTGAGTTACTGGAGTAGTGGAGGATAGTAACAGTACATACTGAGTTACTGGGGTAGTGATGGATAGTACCAGTACATAGTGAGTTACTGGGTTATATTGGAGGATAGTACCAGTACATACTGAGTTACTGGGGTAGTGGAGGATAGTACCAGTACATACTGAGTTACTGGGGTAGTGGAGGATAGTACCAGTACATACTGAGTTACTGGGGTAGTGGAGGATAGTACCAGTACATACTGAGTTACTGGGGTAGTGGAGGAATAGTACCAGTACATACTGAGTTACTGGGGTAGTGGAGGATAGTACCAGTACATACTGAGTTACTGGGGTAGTGGAGGATAGTACCAGTACATACTGAGTTACTGGGGTACTGGAGGATAGTACCAGTACATACTGAGTTACTGGGGTAGTGGAGGAATAGTACCAGTACATACTGAGTTACTGGGGTAGTGGAGGATAGTACCAGTACATACTGAGTTACTGGGGTAGTGGATGATAGTACCAGTACATACTGAGTTACTGGGGTAGTGGAGGATAGTACTAGTACATACTGAGTTACTGGGGTAGTGGAGGATAGTACCAGTACATACTGAGTTACTGGGGTAGTGGAGGATAGTACCAGTACATACTGAGTTACTGGGGTAGTGGAGGATAGTACCAGTACATACTGAGTTACTGGGGTAGTGGAGGATAGTACCAGTACATACTGAGTTACTGGGGTAGTGGAGGATAGTACCAGTACATACTGAGTTACTGGGTTAGTGGAGGATAGTACCAGTACATACTGAGTTACTGTGGTAGTGATGGATAGTACCAGTACATACTGAGTTACTGGAGTAGTGGAGGATAGTAACAGTACATACTGAGTTACTGGGGTAGTGGAGGATAGTACCAGTACATACTGAGTTACTGGGTTAGTGATGGATAGTACCAGTACATACTGAGTTACTGGGGTAGTGGAGGATAGTACCAGTACATACTGAGTTACTGGGGTAGTGGAGGATAGTACCAGTACATACTGAGTTACTGGGGTAGTGGAGGATAGTACCAGTACATACTGAGTTACTGGGGTAGTGGAGGATAGTACCAGTACATACTGAGTTACTGTGGTAGTGATGGATAGTACCAGTTACTGAGTTACTGGAGTAGTGGAGGATAGTAACAGTACACACTGAGTTACTGGGGTAGTGGAGGATAGTACCAGTACATACTGAGTTACTGGGATAGTGGAGGATAGTACCAGTACATACTGAGTTACTGTGGTAGTGGAGGATAGTACCAGTACACACTGAGTTACTGGGATAGTGGAGGATAGTACCAGTACATACTGAGTTACTGTGGTAGTGGAGGATAGTACCAGTACATACTGAGTTACTGGAGTAGTGGAGGATAGTAACAGTACATACTGAGTTACTGGGGTAGTGATGGATAGTACCAGTACATAGTGAGTTACTGGGTTATATTGGAGGATAGTACCAGTACATACTGAGTTACTGGGGTAGTGGAGGATAGTACCAGTACATACTGAGTTACTGGGGTAGTGGAGGATAGTACCAGTACATACTGAGTTACTGGGGTACTGGAGGATAGTACCAGTACATACTGAGTTACTGGGGTAGTGGAGGAATAGTACCAGTACATACTGAGTTACTGGGGTAGTGGAGGATAGTACCAGTACATACTGAGTTACTGGGGTAGTGGATGATAGTACCAGTACATACTGAGTTACTGGGGTAGTGGAGGATAGTACTAGTACATACTGAGTTACTGGGGTAGTGGAGGATAGTACCAGTACATACTGAGTTACTGGGGTAGTGGAGGATAGTACCAGTACATACTGACTTACTGGGGTAGTGGAGGATAGTACCAGTACATACTGAGTTACTGGGGTAGTGGAGGATAGTACCAGTACATACTGAGTTACTGGGGTAGTGGAGGATAGTACCAGTACATACTGAGTTACTGGGTTAGTGGAGGATAGTACCAGTACATACTGAGTTACTGTGGTAGTGATGGATAGTACCAGTACATACTGAGTTACTGGAGTAGTGGAGGATAGTAACAGTACATACTGAGTTACTGGGGTAGTGGAGGATAGTACCAGTACATACTGAGTTACTGGGTTAGTGATGGATAGTACCAGTACATACTGAGTTACTGGGGTAGTGGAGGATAGTACCAGTACATACTGAGTTACTGGGGTAGTGGAGGATAGTACCAGTACATACTGAGTTACTGGGGTAGTGGAGGATAGTACCAGTACATACTGAGTTACTGGGGTAGTGGAGGATAGTACCAGTACATACTGAGTTACTGTGGTAGTGATGGATAGTACCAGTTACTGAGTTACTGGAGTAGTGGAGGATAGTAACAGTACATACTGAGTTACTGGGGTAGTGGAGGATAGTACCAGTACATACTGAGTTACTGGGGTAGTGGAGGATAGTACCAGTACATACTGAGTTACTGGGGTAGTGGAGGACAGTACCAGTACATACTGAGTTACTGGGGTAGTGGAGGATAGTACCAGTACATACTGAGTTACTGGGGTAGTGGAGGATAGTACCAGTACATACTGAGTTACTGGGATAGTGGAGGATAGTACCAGTACATACTGAGTTACTGTGGTAGTGGAGGATAGTACCAGTACACACTGAGTTACTGGGATAGTGGAGGATAGTACCAGTACATACTGAGTTACTGTGGTAGTGGAGGATAGTACCAGTACATACTGAGTTACTGGAGTAGTGGAGGATAGTAACAGTACATACTGAGTTACTGGGGTAGTGATGGATAGTACCAGTACATAGTGAGTTACTGGGTTATATTGGAGGATAGTACCAGTACATACTGAGTTACTGGGGTAGTGGAGGATAGTACCAGTACATACTGAGTTACTGTGGAAGTGGAGGATAGTACCAGTACATACTGAGTTACTGGGGTAGTGGAGGATAGTACCAGTACATACTGAGTTACTGGGGTAGTGGAGGATAGTACCAGTACATACTGAGTTACTGGGGTACTGGAGGATAGTACCAGTACATACTGAGTTACTGGGGTAGTGGAGGAATAGTACCAGTACATACTGAGTTACTGGGGTAGTGGAGGATAGTACCAGTACATACTGAGTTACTGGGGTAGTGGATGATAGTACCAGTACATACTGAGTTACTGGGGTAGTGGAGGATAGTACCAGTACATACTGACTTACTGGGGTAGTGGAGGATAGTACCAGTACATACTGAGTTACTGGGGTAGTGGAGGATAGTACCAGTACATACTGAGTTACTGGGGTAGTGATGGATAGTACCAGTACATAGTGAGTTACTGGGTTATATTGGAGGATAGTACCAGTACATACTGAGTTACTGGGGTAGTGGAGGATAGTACCAGTACATACTGAGTTACTGGGTTAGTGGAGGATAGTACCAGTACATACTGAGTTACTGTGGTAGTGATGGATAGTACCAGTACATACTGAGTTACTGGAGTAGTGGAGGATAGTAACAGTACATACTGAGTTACTGGGGTAGTGGAGGATAGTACCAGTACATACTGAGTTACTGGGTTAGTGATGGATAGTACCAGTACATACTGAGTTACTGGGGTAGTGGAGGATAGTACCAGTACATACTGAGTTACTGGGGTAGTGGAGGATAGTACCAGTACATACTGAGTTACTGGGGTAGTGGAGGATAGTACCAGTACATACTGAGTTACTGGGGTAGTGGAGGATAGTACCAGTACATACTGAGTTACTGTGGTAGTGATGGATAGTACCAGTTACTGAGTTACTGGAGTAGTGGAGGATAGTAACAGTACACACTGAGTTACTGGGGTAGTGGAGGATAGTACCAGTACATACTGAGTTACTGGGATAGTGGAGGATAGTACCAGTACATACTGAGTTACTGTGGTAGTGGAGGATAGTACCAGTACACACTGAGTTACTGGGATAGTGGAGGATAGTACCAGTACATACTGAGTTACTGTGGTAGTGGAGGATAGTACCAGTACATACTGAGTTACTGGAGTAGTGGAGGATAGTAACAGTACATACTGAGTTACTGGGGTAGTGATGGATAGTACCAGTACATAGTGAGTTACTGGGTTATATTGGAGGATAGTACCAGTACATACTGAGTTACTGGGGTAGTGGAGGATAGTACCAGTACATACTGAGTTACTGGGGTAGTGGAGGATAGTACCAGTACATACTGAGTTACTGGGGTACTGGAGGATAGTACCAGTACATACTGAGTTACTGGGGTAGTGGAGGAATAGTACCAGTACATACTGAGTTACTGGGGTAGTGGAGGATAGTACCAGTACATACTGAGTTACTGGGGTAGTGGATGATAGTACCAGTACATACTGAGTTACTGGGGTAGTGGAGGATAGTACTAGTACATACTGAGTTACTGGGGTAGTGGAGGATAGTACCAGTACATACTGAGTTACTGGGGTAGTGGAGGATAGTACCAGTACATACTGACTTACTGGGGTAGTGGAGGATAGTACCAGTACATACTGAGTTACTGGGGTAGTGGAGGATAGTACCAGTACATACTGAGTTACTGGGGTAGTGGAGGATAGTACCAGTACATACTGAGTTACTGGGTTAGTGGAGGATAGTACCAGTACATACTGAGTTACTGTGGTAGTGATGGATAGTACCAGTACATACTGAGTTACTGGAGTAGTGGAGGATAGTAACAGTACATACTGAGTTACTGGGGTAGTGGAGGATAGTACCAGTACATACTGAGTTACTGGGTTAGTGATGGATAGTACCAGTACATACTGAGTTACTGGGGTAGTGGAGGATAGTACCAGTACATACTGAGTTACTGGGGTAGTGGAGGATAGTACCAGTACATACTGAGTTACTGGGGTAGTGGAGGATAGTACCAGTACATACTGAGTTACTGGGGTAGTGGAGGATAGTACCAGTACATACTGAGTTACTGTGGTAGTGATGGATAGTACCAGTTACTGAGTTACTGGAGTAGTGGAGGATAGTAACAGTACATACTGAGTTACTGGGGTAGTGGAGGATAGTACCAGTACATACTGAGTTACTGGGGTAGTGGAGGATAGTACCAGTACATACTGAGTTACTGGGGTAGTGGAGGACAGTACCAGTACATACTGAGTTACTGGGGTAGTGGAGGATAGTACCAGTACATACTGAGTTACTGGGGTAGTGGAGGATAGTACCAGTACATACTGAGTTACTGGGATAGTGGAGGATAGTACCAGGACATACTGAGTTACTGTGGTAGTGGAGGATAGTACCAGTACACACTGAGTTACTGGGATAGTGGAGGATAGTACCAGTACATACTGAGTTACTGTGGTAGTGGAGGATAGTACCAGTACATACTGAGTTACTGGAGTAGTGGAGGATAGTAACAGTACATACTGAGTTACTGGGGTAGTGATGGATAGTACCAGTACATAGTGAGTTACTGGGTTATATTGGAGGATAGTACCAGTACATACTGAGTTACTGGGGTAGTGGAGGATAGTACCAGTACATACTGAGTTACTGTGGAAGTGGAGGATAGTACCAGTACATACTGAGTTACTGGGGTAGTGGAGGATAGTACCAGTACATACTGAGTTACTGGGGTAGTGGAGGATAGTACCAGTACATACTGAGTTACTGGGGTACTGGAGGATAGTACCAGTACATACTGAGTTACTGGGGTAGTGGAGGAATAGTACCAGTACATACTGAGTTACTGGGGTAGTGGAGGATAGTACCAGTACATACTGAGTTACTGGGGTAGTGGATGATAGTACCAGTACATACTGAGTTACTGGGGTAGTGGAGGATAGTACCAGTACATACTGACTTACTGGGGTAGTGGAGGATAGTACCAGTACATACTGAGTTACTGGGGTAGTGGAGGATAGTACCAGTACATACTGAGTTACTGGGGTAGTGATGGATAGTACCAGTACATAGTGAGTTACTGGGTTATATTGGAGGATAGTACCAGTACATACTGAGTTACTGGGGTAGTGGAGGATAGTACCAGTACATACTGAGTTACTGGGTTAGTGGAGGATAGTACCAGTACATACTGAGTTACTGTGGTAGTGATGGATAGTACCAGTACATACTGAGTTACTGGAGTAGTGGAGGATAGTAACAGTACATACTGAGTTACTGGGGTAGTGGAGGATAGTACCAGTACATACTGAGTTACTGGGTTAGTGATGGATAGTACCAGTACATACTGAGTTACTGGGGTAGTGGAGGATAGTACCAGTACATACTGAGTTACTGGGGTAGTGGAGGATAGTACCAGTACATACTGAGTTACTGTGGTAGTGATGGATAGTACCAGTTACTGAGTTACTGGAGTAGTGGAGGATAGTAACAGTACATACTGAGTTAGTGGGGTAGTGGAGGATAGTACCAGTACATACTGAGTTACTGGGGTAGTGGAGGATAGTACCAGTACATACTGAGTTACTGGGGTAGTGGAGGACAGTACCAGTACATACTGAGTTACTGGGGTAGTGGAGGATAGTACCAGTACATACTGAGTTACTGGGGTAGTGGAGGATAGTACCAGTACATACTGAGTTACTGGGGTAGTGGAGGATAGTACCAGTACATACTGAGTTACTGGGGTAGTGGAGGATAGTACCAGTACATACTGAGTTACTGGGGTAGTGGAGGATAGTACCAGTACATACTGAGTTACTGTGGTAGTGATGGATAGTACCAGTTACTGAGTTACTGGAGTAGTGGAGGATAGTAACAGTACATACTGAGTTACTGGGGTAGTGGAGGATAGTACCAGTACATACTGAGTTACTGGGGTAGTGGAGGATAGTACCAGTACATACTGAGTTACTGTGGTAGTGGAGGATAGTACCAGTTACTGAGTTACTGGAGTAGTGGAGGATAGTAACAGTACATACTGAGTTACTGGGGTAGTGATGGATAGTACCAGTACATAGTGAGTTACTGGGTTATATTGGAGGATAGTACCAGTACATACTGAGTTACTGGGGTAGTGGAGGATAGTACCAGTACATACTGAGTTACTGTGGTAGTGATGGATAGTACCAGTTACTGAGTTACTGGAGTAGTGGAGGATAGTAACAGTACATACTGAGTTAGTGGGGTAGTGGAGGATAGTACCAGTACATACTGAGTTACTGGGGTAGTGGAGGATAGTACCAGTACATACTGAGTTACTGGGGTAGTGGAGGACAGTACCAGTACATACTGAGTTACTGGGGTAGTGGAGGATAGTACCAGTACATACTGAGTTACTGGGGTAGTGGAGGATAGTACCAGTACATACTGAGTTACTGGGGTAGTGGAGGATAGTACCAGTACATACTGAGTTACTGGGGTAGTGGAGGATAGTACCAGTACATACTGAGTTACTGGGGTAGTGGAGGATAGTACCAGTACATACTGAGTTACTGTGGTAGTGATGGATAGTACCAGTTACTGAGTTACTGGAGTAGTGGAGGATAGTAACAGTACATACTGAGTTACTGGGGTAGTGGAGGATAGTACCAGTACATACTGAGTTACTGGGGTAGTGGAGGATAGTACCAGTACATACTGAGTTACTGTGGTAGTGGAGGATAGTACCAGTACATACTGAGTTACTGGAGTAGTGGAGGATAGTAACAGTACATACTGAGTTACTGGGGTAGTGATGGATAGTACCAGTACATAGTGAGTTACTGGGTTATATTGGAGGATAGTACCAGTACATACTGAGTTACTGGGGTAGTGGAGGATAGTACCAGTACATACTGAGTTACTGTGGAAGTGGAGGATAGTACCAGTACATACTGAGTTACTGGGGTAGTGGAGGATAGTACCAGTACATACTGAGTTACTGGGGTAGTGGAGGATAGTACCAGTACATACTGAGTTACTGGGGTACTGGAGGATAGTACCAGTACATACTGAGTTACTGGGGTAGTGGAGGAATAGTACCAGTACATACTGAGTTACTGGGGTAGTGGAGGATAGTACCAGTACATACTGAGTTACTGGGGTAGTGGATGATAGTACCAGTACATACTGAGTTACTGGGGTAGTGGAGGATAGTACCAGTACATACTGAGTTACTGGGGTAGTGGAGGATAGTACCAGTACATACTGAGTTACTGGGGTAGTGGAGGATAGTACCAGTACATACTGACTTACTGGGGTAGTGGAGGATAGTACCAGTACATACTGAGTTACTGGGGTAGTGGAGGATAGTACCAGTACATACTGAGTTACTGGGGTAGTGATGGATAGTACCAGTACATAGTGAGTTACTGGGTTATATTGGAGGATAGTACCAGTACATACTGAGTTACTGGGGTAGTGGAGGATAGTACCAGTACATACTGAGTTACTGGGTTAGTGGAGGATAGTACCAGTACATACTGAGTTACTGTGGTAGTGATGGATAGTACCAGTACATACTGAGTTACTGTGGTAGTGATGGATAGTACCAGTACATACTGAGTTACTGTGGTAGTGATGGATAGTACCAGTACATACTGAGTTACTGTGGTAGTGATGGATAGTACCAGTACATACTGAGTTACTGGGGTAGTGGAGGATAGTACCAGTACATACTGAGTTACTGTGGTAGTGATGGATAGTACCAGTACATACTGAGTTACTGTGGTAGTGATGGATAGTACCAGTACATACTGAGTTACTGTGGTAGTGATGGATAGTACCAGTACATACTGAGTTACTGTGGTAGTGATGGATAGTACCAGTACATACTGAGTTACTGGGGTAGTGGAGGATAGTACCAGTACATACTGAGTTACTGGGGTAGTGAAGGATAGTACCAGTACATACTGAGTTACTGGGGTAGTGGAGGATAGTACCAGTACATACTGAGTTACTGTGGTAGTGATGGATAGTACCAGTTACTGAGTTACAGGAGTAGTGGAGGATGTAGTGGAGGATAGTAACCAGTACATACTGAGTTACTGGGGTAGTGGAGGATAGTACCAGTACATACTGAGTTACTGGGGTAGTGGAGGATAGTACCAGTACATACTGAGTTACTGGGGTAGTGGAGGATAGTACCAGTACATACTGAGTTACTGGGGTAGTGGAGGATAGTACCAGTACATACTGAGTTACTGGGGTAGTGGAGGATAGTACCAGTACATACTGAGTTACTGGGATAGTGGAGGATAGTACCAGTACATACTGAGTTACTGTGGTAGTGGAGGATAGTACCAGTACATACTGAGTTACTGGGATAGTGGAGGATAGTACCAGTACATACTGAGTTACTGTGGTAGTGGAGGATAGTACCAGTACATACTGAGTTACTGGAGTAGTGGAGGATAGTAACAGTACATACTGAGTTACTGGGGTAGTGGAGGATAGTACCAGTACATACTGAGTTACTGGGGTAGTGGAGGATAGTACCAGTACATACTGAGTTACTGGGGTAGTGGGGTAGTGGAGTACCAGTACATACTGAGTTACTGGGGTAGTGGAGGATAGTACCAGTACATACTGAGTTACTGTGGTAGTGATGGATAGTACCAGTACATACTGAGTTACTGGGATAGTGGAGGATAGTACCAGTACATACTGAGTTACTGTGGTAGTGGAGGATAGTACCAGTACATACTGAGTTACTGGAGTAGTGGAGGATAGTAACAGTACATACTGAGTTACTGGGGTAGTGGAGGATAGTACCAGTACATACTGAGTTACTGGGGTAGTGGAGGATAGTACCAGTACATACTGAGTTACTGGGGTAGTGGAGGATAGTACCAGTACATACTGAGTTACTGGGGTAGTGGAGGATAGTACCAGTACATACTGAGTTACTGTGGTAGTGATGGATAGTACCAGTACATACTGAGTTACTGGGGTACTGGAGGATAGTACCAGTACATACTGAGTTACTGGGGTAGTGGAGGATAGTACCAGTACATACTGAGTTACTGGGGTAGTGGAGGATAGTACCAGTACATACTGAGTTACTGGGGTAGTGGAGGATAGTACCAGTACATACTGAGTTACTGGGATAGTGGAGGATAGTACCAGTACATACTGAGTTACTATGGTAGTGATGGATAGTACCAGTTACTGAGTTACTGGAGTAGTGGAGGATAGTAACAGTACATACTGAGTTACTGGGGTAGTGG
Organism: Oncorhynchus keta; assembly: GCF_023373465.1. Classification (NCBI taxonomy): domain Eukaryota; kingdom Metazoa; phylum Chordata; class Actinopteri; order Salmoniformes; family Salmonidae; genus Oncorhynchus; species Oncorhynchus keta. Next base: position 42,243 of record NW_026290583.1, read on the forward strand.
AGGATAGTACCAGTACATACTGAGTTACTGGGGTAGTGGAGGATAGTACCAGTACATACTGAGTTACTGGGGTAGTGGAGGATAGTACCAGTACATACTGAGTTACTGGGGTAGTGGAGGATAGTACCAGTACATACTGAGTTACTGGGGTAGTGGAGGATAGTACCAGTACATACTGAGTTACTGTGGTAGTGATGGATAGTACCAGTACATACTGAGTTACTGGGGTACTGGAGGATAGTACCAGTACATACTGAGTTACTGGGGTAGTGGAGGATAGTACCAGTACATACTGAGTTACTGGGGTAGTGGAGGACAGTACCAGTACATACTGAGTTACTGGGGTAGTGGAGGATAGTACCAGTACATACTGAGTTACTGGGGTAGTGGAGGAATAGTACCAGTACATACTGAGTTACTGGGGTAGTGGAGGACAGTACCAGTACATACTGAGTTACTGTGGTAGTGATGGACAGTACCAGTACATACTGAGTTACTGTGGTAGTGGAGGATAGTACCAGTACATACTGAGTTACTGGGGTAGTGGAGGATAGTACCAGTACATACTGAGTTACTGGGGTAGTGGAGGATAGTACCAGTACATACTGAGTTACTGGGATAGTGGAGGATAGTACCAGTACATACTGAGTTACTGGGATAGTGGAGGATAGTACCAGTACATACTGAGTTACTGTGGTAGTGATGGATAGTACCAGTACATACTGAGTTACTGGGGTAGTGGAGGATAGTACCAGTACATACTGAGTTACTGGGGTAGTGGAGGATAGTACCAGTACATACTGAGTTACTTGGGTAGTGGAGGATAGTACCAGTACATACTGAGTTACTGTGGTAGTGGAGGATAGTACCAGTACATACTGAGTTACTGGGGTAGTGGAGGATAGTACCAGTACATACTGAGTTACTGGGATAGTGGAGGATAGTACCAGTACATACTGAGTTACTGTGGTAGTCGAGGATAGTACCAGTACATACTGAGTTACTGGGATAGTGGAGGATAGTACCAGTACATACTGAGTTACTGTGGTAGTGGAGGATAGTACCAGTACATACTGAGTTACTGGGATAGTGGAGGATAGTACCAGTACATACTGAGTTACTGGGATAGTGGAGGATAGTACCAGTACATACTGAGTTACTGTGGTAGTGATGGAAGGGATGGAAATTAATGTAGCCCACAAGCCTGAGGCTAGTAGTTTTCAGACCAGATTAGTAGTTTTCAGACCAGACTAGTAGTTTTCAGACCAGACTAGTTGTGTTCAGACCAGACTAGTAATGTTCAGACCAGGCTAGTAGTGTTCAGACCAGACTGGTAATGTTCAGACCAGGCTAGTAGTGTTCAGACCAGGCTAGTAATGTTCAGACCAGACTAGTAGTGTTCAGACCAGGCTAGTAATGTTCAGACCAGGCTAGTAATGTTCAGACCAGACTAGTAATGTTCAGACCAGACTAGTAATGTTCAGACCAGACTAGTAGTGTTCAGACCAGGCTAGTAATGTTCAGACCAGACTAGTAATGTTCAGACCAGGCTAGTAATGTTCAGACCAGGCTAGTAATGTTCAGACCAGACTAGTAATGTTCAGACCAGACTAGTAGTGTTCAGACCAGGCTAGTAGTGTTCAGACCAGGCTAGTAGTGTTCAGACCAGACTAGTAGTGTTCAGACCAGGCTAGTAGTGTTCAGACCAGGCTAGTAGTGTTCAGACCAGGCTAGTAGTGTTCAGACCAGGCTAGTATAACATTTGCCCAACTACCCCACCAGCTAGAGAATCTCTGTTTTTTTAAAATATCATATGTCCCAGATTTCGGTACTGCATGTTTGGTAGACTAATACCATGCCAGTATATGAACCCTCAGCAGGCCCAGTGCCCATAGAGTAGAAGCTGATTAGTTTTCAGTGACATACTGTATGGAGGAGAAAGAGGTAGACCCAGAATGTGGCTCTTGAGAAGCCTGAGTGTGTCAGTGCTGTGGGTATACAGACTGGACTGGACTGGATGCTTCTGTCTTGTTGTCGTGAGACAAGGGATTTAAAGTCTACCAATCCCCATTGAATCATAAAAGTTCAGCGAACATATGGCAGTAAATCTCTCTGTGCTATCGACCGGTGCCAAGCCTGCCTCTCTGCCTTTCTGCATGTCTCTCTCTCTCTTTTTCCTTTCTCACTCTCTGCATTACTCTGTCTCTCTCTGCCTTTCTGCATGTCTCTCTCTCTCTTTCTATCTCTCTTTCTCCTTTCTCACTCTCTGCCTTTCTCTGTCTCTCTCTGCCTTTCTCTCTGCCTTTCTCTGTCTCTCTCTCTCTTTCTATCTCTCTTTCTCCTTTCTCACTCTCTGCCTTTCTCTGTCTCTCTCTGCCTTTCTGCATGTCTCTCTCTCTCTTTCTATCTCTCTTTCTCCTTTCTCACTCTCTGCATTTCTCTGTCTCTCTCTGCCTTTCTGCATGTCTCTCTCTCTCTTTCTATCTCTCTTTCTCCTTTCTCACTCTCTGCATTTCTCTGTCTCTCTCTGCCTTTCTGCATGTCTCTCTCTCTCTTTCTATCTCTCTTTCTCCTTTCTCACTCTCTGCCTTTCTCTGTCTCTCTCTGCCTTTCTCTCTGCCTTTCTCTGTCTCTCTCTCTCTTTATATCTCTCTTTCTCCTTTCTCACTCTCTGCCTTTCTCTGTCTCTCTCTGCCTTTCTGCATGTCTCTCTCTCTCTTTCTATCTCTCTTTCTCCTTTCTCACTCTCTGCATTTCTCTGTCTCTCTCTGCCTTTCTGCATGTCTCTCTCTATCTCTCTTTTTCCTTTCTCACTCTCTGCATTTCTCTGTCTCTCTCTGCCTTTCTGCATGTCTCTCTCTCTCTGCCTTTCTCCATTTCTCTCTCTCTCTTTCTATCTCTCTTTTTTTCCTTTCTCATGTCTCTCTCTCTGCCTTTCTCTGCCTTTCTCTGTCTCTCTCTGCCTGCCTCTCTGCCTTTCTGCATGTCTCTCTCTCTCTTTCTATCTCTCTTTTTCCTTTCTCACTCTCTGCCTTTCTCTGTCTCTCTCTGCCTGCCTCTCTGCCTTTCTGCATGTCTCTCTCTCTCTTTCTATCTCTCTTTTTTTCCTTTCTCACTCTCTGCATTTCTCTGTCTCTCTCTGCCTTTCTGCATGTCTCTCTCTCTCTTTCTATCTCTCTTTCTCCTTTCTCACTCTCTGCCTTTCTCTGTCTCTCTCTGCCTTTCTCTCTGCCTTTCTCTGTCTCTCTCTCTCTTTCTATCTCTCTTTCTCCTTTCTCACTCTCTGCCTTTCTCTGTCTCTCTCTGCCTTTCTCTCTGCCTTTCTGCATGTCTCTCTCTCTCTCTTCTATCTCTCTTTCTCCTTTCTCACTCTCTGCCTTTCTCTGTCTCTCTCTGCCTTTCTCTCTGCCTTTCTGCATGTCTCTCTCTCTTTCTATCTCTCTTTCTCCTTTCTCACTCTCTGTCTCTCTCTGCCTTTCTCTCTGCCTTTCTGCATGTCTCTCTCTCTCTTTCTATCTCTCTTTAACCTTTCTCACTCTCTGCCTTTCTCTCTGCCTTTCTGCATGTCTCTCTCTGCCTTTCTCCTTTCTCACTCTCTGCCTTTCTCTGTCTCTCTCTGCCTTTCTCTCTGCCTTTCTCTGTCTCTCTCTGCCTTTCTGCATGTCTCTCTCTCTCTTTCTATCCCTCTTTAACCTTTCTCACTCTGCATTTCTCTGTCTCTCTCTGCCTTTCTCTCTGCCTTTCTGCATGTCTCTCTCTCTCTTTCTATCTCTCTTTCTCCTTTCTCACTCTCTGCCTTTCTCTGTCTCTCTCTGCCTTTCTCTCTGCCTTTCTCTGTCTCTCTCTGCCTGCCTCTCTGCCTTTCTGCATGTCTCTCTCTCTCTTTCTATCTCTCTTTTTCCTTTCTCACTCTCTGCATTTCTCTGTCTCTCTCTGCCTTTCTGCATGTCTCTCTCTCTCTTTCTATCTCTCTTTCTCCTTTCTCACTCTCTGCCTTTCTCTGTCTCTCTCTGCCTTTCTCTCTGCCTTTCTCTGTCTCTCTCTCTCTTTATATCTCTCTTTCTCCTTTCTCACTCTCTGCCTTTCTCTGTCTCTCTCTGCCTTTCTCTCTGCCTTTCTGCATGTCTCTCTCTCTCTTTCTATCTCTCTTTAACCTTTCTCACTCTCTGTCTTTCTCTGTCTCTCTCTGCCTTTCTGCATGTCTCTCTCTCTCTTTCTATCTCTCTTTCTCCTTTCTCACTCTCTGCCTTTCTCTGCCTTTCTCTCTGCCTTTCTGCATGTCTCTCTCTCTCTTTCTATCTCTCTTTAACCTTTCTCACTCTCTGCCTTTCTCTCTGTCTTTCTCCTTTCTCACTCTCTGCCTTTCTCTGTCTCTCTCTGCCTTTCTCTCTGCCTTTCTGTCTCTCTCTGCCTTTCTGCATGTCTCTCTCTCTTTCTATCCCTCTTTAACCTTTCTCACTCTGCATTTCTCTGTCTCTCTGCCTTTCTCTCTGCCTTTCT